>NC_143148.1:24654435-24954596 GCF_059928025.1 Delphinapterus leucas
TATTGAACACCCTAAGGCAAAGAGGACAACGAAGTAATTCAGATAAGGAGCACTATCAGAAACCCTACTATGCATAGAATTTATTTTGAAAAAGTAAAACAAAATCTTAATTTCCAAGGAATGGCGATATAAATTGAGAGTTACAGAAAGGAAAGACTACAGAAATTGATTTCAGAGATATAAAATTTTAATACAATGAGGAAATCATTAATAATTTATGGGGTGACTGCGAAACAATCACCAGATAGAAAGTCTTAGGTTACCTTAGCACAAACTGTACATATAAGTATACAGTGGGTAGTTAAATTGCTGAAATATCAATTATGAATTTAGGAATATCTTAACAGTAGATAATTTGTGCAATTAAAATTTAAAGCAAAATTATACAGAATTTTCCAGTAAAACAAATTTGAAAAGTGTTAATATGGAGTGGGAAAAAACCCAACATTTTTCACTGTACAAATATCAAGATACAATGAAAAGCTCTAATCAATGCCTTAACTCCATATCCAATATTTAAAAAACGGGAATATTTCATAACATTACAAATACACAGCTTTTTAGTTTTCAATCGAAGTCAGTAGCGGAAAAGGGAAGCCCTTTATTGGTGGTGGTGATTTTCCTCCGAGGACCGAAAACAGGATTTATTCATTCCGATTTTCAGAAACAACTTTCTATCACCATATTAATTATCTATGTATATAAATTTTAATCTAAAATAACACCTCCTGGAAAATGCAAAGCAGCTGCAGTACGTTTTGGAGCTTTGTGTACTTGGCAAGCCGACTGTTTTAATTCCCGGTACAACAAATCATAAAGAACCAGATACCGGCGGCAGGGTATCCTGAGGTCCCGGGAAGCGCCAAGGCACAGCCCCGAGCAGCGGCGCCCGCAGTGGTGCCGCAGCCTCCGCGGCCGCAGCAGGTGGGACCCGGCCGGCGGGGAGGCCGTTCCGCCGCACGCCACCGCGGGGCTTTTCAAGAACAGCTCCGCGACGCCTCAGCTGGGGTTTTTATTGTTTGCTCGGAATGACTTTGTTACTAATGCTGAAAAAGAGCGGCCTACGCTCCACTCACACAAACCCCACAACTTTGCAAAGCGATGTGCGGAATTCCGAGGAAGAGGCGCGAGGGCACAGCTCGGAGGGCCGGCCGAGCCGCCGCGTCCCGTTGAGCTCCCCGGTTCCCCCCGCCACGGCACGCAGAAGGCTGGGGAGAAGCGCTCGGGGAGCGAGTCGATCCCGGCGGGAGCGGGGGCTCCGCGATCCGCTCGCGCCACACAAAGGGGCGCGTCGGACGCCCGGAGCCGGGCAGGGACACGAAGACGCCGGCTTCGCCCGCAGGGGGCGCCGTCCGCAGCTCTGGGCGCTTACCTTTGAGGACCGAGCAGAGCTGCTCCAGGGCCATGTTCCCGAGCTGCCCGGCGCTTCGCGAGGGGCCAAGGCGGCGACGAAGAGGCGGCGGCGGAAGCGCGGCGCTCACGGCTCAGCGCGGCGGCAGCCCCGCTCCGTCCCCATCGCCCGCCACCAGGTTGCTACCCGCAGGGTAGGACTCAGGTCCTGCGGCCCGCCATGCCCGAGCCTCCAGGCGGGCTCTCGCGCTGCCCCAGCCCCCCGACGGGCGCCGCCTCCTGCTCCGCGGCGCTCCGTCCCATCGACTGCCTCGCTGCCGGAGAGCGCGGACGCGAGGGATCAGACCTCTGCGGGCCCGTCCGCCTGCAGCCGCGGCGCAGGCCCCGCTGAAGTGGCGGGCGCGGCGAGCCCACGCTCATTTAAGCAGAGAGCGCTAGCGCCGCGTGCCGGCCGCACCGCCGGCGCGCATGTGCCCGCCCCCCGCCCCCACCCGCGTGCCCCTCGCAACCCTCCCGGCCAATCGCCTGGCGAGCCCGCCCGCGGCCTCGCACCCTGGGTGGGCGGTGCTCCCCTCTGGCGACCGTTGTGTTGGGGACTGGGCGAGAAGGTTCGGGGCGCCGCCCTCTCACTCGCACCCCGAGAGGCCGGCGCAGAGGGAGAGCCCGCCCTGCGACCCGCAGCCCCGGGCCGCGGGGTGGGCGGGTCCGAGCCCTCGAGGCCTGCCGCCTGAGGGAGGGCTGGGGCCCGTCGCCCACCCGGTTCGGCGGCCCTAGTCCGCCTGCCCACCTCCGTCCGCCCTCGCAGACGGATGGGGGGCACCGACCCCATGGCCTCTTAAGACCTCAATTCAAGGTCAAAACTCTGCCCTGCTCAGCCCTTCTCTACTACCTGCCTCGGCAGGGGGCGCGGATCTGGGCGGGGCTCAGGGCAGAGCGGGTCTGTTTAGCGCCAAGTGAGTTAACCTGACCAACGGTAATGATTACTAAGATTTACGGACCACTTCCCAGATTGCCAGGCACTGCACCAAACACTTTCCATATCAATTCTGTAATCCTCGATTCACTTCCTGCGGGATAGGAGGCCAGGAAGGTTAAGTCATTTGTCCAGAGCCACACAGTGAAAGAGGGAGGCAGGGCTGTAAACCCAAGAAATCTGCCTCCAGAGACTGCCCTCCTTACCACCAAGCCATGCTGATGGGGTCGCCTGACTCCGCTGATAGCAAATCTCCAAATTTGCAAACAACTGCGTAGTATTCTGTTTTATTTTCTCTATAGTGATTATCACGCTCTGAAATTACCTTGCCTATCTACTTGTTTATTTTTGTTCATCACCTGTATCTCATTTACCCCCACTATTAAAATATAAGTTGCTTGAGGGCAAGGAGGCTACATTCATATATCCCCTCAACACATACTTATTGAGCATTAATTATGTGCAGAAAACAGTGATGGGTGCTGGGGAAATATCCGTGATTAAGGCCCTATCATAACAGAATATTTATGCCTGTATCTGACACGTAGTAGGAACTCCATAAATATTTGTCTAACAAAGTTAAGGACAATTTGCAGCAACTGAAAATATCTCTTTCCTTCTATCCCTCCAAAAGTAAGTATTAACAAGGTTTGCAAGTGAAAACATATTTAACATCAAATAATATTAAGGTATTTAGCCCTTTACCTAGTGTGCTGTGGAAGGTATACGAGATGTGTATGAGGAAAATCACCTACAGTTAAATTGAGATTGCACGCGAGAACCAACTAGTAAATAAAACATTTAAGAGGCTTTTCCACAAATATAATAAAGTGACTTATTGGGAGACCAGGATAGTATTACCATTATTAAATCTAAGTCACAGACAATGGTGGACAAAAAGAATTGGGAGGAAGGAGCCCTCTCAGCTTCTGGAATAATGGTTCTTAATGCATAATTGTTGACTGAAGGAAGAATCCATGTGTATATGATGTCATCAGAGAATGCTTCATGAAGGAGGTGACACACAAAGAATGAAACGGCTGTGGTTGCCAAGTGGAGAGGAGAGAGAGCAGAAGAGCTTTCACATCAGGCAAGGAGCAGGGGTGAGCCTCACATTTGGGGCAAGTGTTGTGACTGGTAGTGAAGATAAAGTTGAATATGGTGGGTTTTGACTATGGAGATTCTTGCTTGATTGCTAGGCAAAGGAGTTTGTACTTGACTCAGGAGGCTAGAGGCAGTTGTTTTGTTTTCTTTTTGTTTTTTTTTGCGGTACGCGGGCCTCTCACTGTTGTGGCCTCTCCCGTTGTGGAGCACAGGCTCCGGACGCGCAGGCCCAGCGGCCATGGCTCACGGGCCCAGCCGCTCCGTGGCATGTGGGATCTTCCCGGACCGGGGCACGAACCCGTGTCCCCTGCATTGGCAGGCAGACTCTCAACCACTGCACCACCAGGGAAGCCCTAGACGCAGTTTTTAATAGTGGAGCAATGGAGTTCTGGAGACATTAATCTGGCATTTGGGTTGATACAGTAAAAGGGGAGAGATTAGAGCAACTGTACTCACAAAGTATATACACAGCATTGTTTCATTTAGCCTAGTACCCCTTATGGTAGTACCATTTTGGTGAAACCTAAGAAGTCTTTTCTCTAGTATGTTGGCTGGGGACTAGATTCCCAAGGAGTGGATTGGGACTGTTCATTCTGTGGCTCCCTTTTAAGACACCTATCTTTTGGATGTACTAGTGTAATTGTAGTAGATTTTCCAAGGAATGTGGTAAAGCACAGATAATAGCTGAGACCACTGTGTGGCCATATGCTGACTAAATCAAAAGAAAAGCAGTTTGCATCTCTCTCAGCTGGGGAGTTCTGTATTTGAAATATTATTTCCCTGGAAGACCACCCAGTAGTATCCAGTCTGTTCCCAGATTACCTGCCAGTGCCCAGGTGATTGAGGACTGCTTTCATTGTTCCCTGCCTGATCTTCCAGGCATAGGTATAGCCTCTCCAGCTCCTCACAGATCATTCCTGTAGTTTACATTTCGTTTTCTCTGACCAAGTCTTCTGTAGCACTTGAATGGTGTTGTGGAGCATTGACTTACTTAAAAAATGCTGAATTTTATCTCAGTGTTTATGTACCAAACATATTTTTGTTGTCTCTCTTTTTTGCTGGAGTTTGGGAGCTCTAACATTTTGTTAAATGATAACCTAGAAAGGCAGGTTATGTTTAGAGATTGTTACGGACTGAATGTTTCCCTCAAAGTTCATGTGTTGAAGTTTTAACCCCCAGTGTGCCTGTATTGGAGATGAGGCCTCTAAAGTTAAATGAAGTCATAAGGGTGGGACCCTGACCTGATAGGATTAGTTTCTTATAACAAGAGACAGCAGAAAGCACAAGCATGAAGGAAATGCCTTGTGAGGACCTGATGAGAAGGCACCTGCCTGCAAACTAGGAAGAGCTCTCTCACCAGAAACCAAATTGGCTGAAGCCTTAATCAGGGACTTCCAGCCTCCAGAACTGTGAGAAAATAAATGTTGCTTCAGTCACCCAGTCCCTGACATTTTGTTATGGCAGTTTGAGCAGACTAATACAGAGATATAACTAAGGAAAATATAGGAATTGACACATAACCAAACTGATATTAGAAAATATATTTGTAGTAAAAAAAAAATAGGGGTCTCATACTGCTTTTCTTACAGTGTGCAGATATGGCTACAATGATGGTGAAGTTTAGTGAAAAGCAAAATCATACAAGATCTCAGTGTATGAAATTTCAGTGTCATACAACTGTGGGGATTTTTTTAGGGAAGGAAAAGAGGAAACTTTAAAATTTTTTATTAGTTCATTGAATTAGTTGGCCTGGGTTCTCATAACTAGATACCACAGAGTGTATGGCTTAAACAATAGAAATTTATTTTCTCACAGTTCTGGAGGCTAGAAGTCCAAAATCAGGGTGCCAATAGGATTGGTTTCTGGCGAGACCTCTCTTCCTGGATTGCACACGGCAAGCTTCTTGCTGTGTCTTCACATGGCCCTTCCTCTGCGCACCAAAAACTCCTCATGTCTCTTCCTCCTCTTATAAGGACACCAGTCAGATTGTATTAAGGTCCTACTCTTATAACCTCATTTAACCTTAATTACATCCTTAAAGGCCCTGTCTCCAAATACAGTCACATTGTGGGTTAGAGCTTCCACATATGGATTTGGGGGGGGGGGACACAGTTCAGTCCATACACTCATGAACCAAAATTATCCCTGTGCTAATGATATTGAAGAAGACTTGTCTCCAGGGAGTTAAAACTGGTTCTTTCAGTAACAATGTCACCTAAACTTGTTTCCAAATTTCTGCCTAGTATAATTCCAAAGCAAGAAAATGGTTAAGAAATATTGTCTACTACCAGTACTTAAGTATTTCAACTTTATCAGGAAAATTTCTAGTCATCCAGTTACTTTCCACTGCGCCACCAGGGAAGCCTCTCTTTTCATGGTTTTAATATTCATTTCCCTAATGGCAAATGATGTTGAGAACTTTTCATGAGCTTAGTTGCTATTCATATATCTTCTTCAGTGAAGTGTCCAAGTTCTTGCTTGCTTTTTTTTTTTTTTTTTTTTTTGCGGTACATGGGCCTCCCAATGCCGAGGCCTGTCCCTTGCGGAGCACAGGCTCCGGACGCGCAGGCTCAGCGGCCATGGCTCACGGGCCTAGCCGCTCTGCGGCATGTGGGATCTTCCCAGACTGGGGCACGAACCCGTGTCCCCTGCATCGGCAGGCGGACTCTCAACCACTGAGCCACTAGGGAAGCCTTTGCTTGCTTTTAAATTGGGTTATTGTTTAGTTTTGAGAGTTCTTTATACATTCTGGATATAAGTCCATTGTTGAATATGTGATTTGCAAATATTTCCATTGCATATGTAGCTTGTCTGTTCATTCTCTTGAAAGTGTTTTTGGCAAAGAAAATGTCTTTAAATTTAAATTTTTTTCTTTTATCTAAAACCTTCTTTAGATTTTTTGGTATTATTTCTAAGAACTCTTTGCCTTACCCCAGCTCATGAGTATATTCTCATATGTTTCCTTCTAAAAATTTGATAGTTTTATGTTTTACATTTAAGGTTATGATCCATTTTGAATTAATTATTGTATGAGGTGTGAGGTTTAGGTCAAGTTTCTTTTTTTTCTTTGCATAGGGATGACCAAATAGTTTAACACTATCTCAAAGACCACCTTCCACTGAGTCACTTTTACACTTTTGTCAAAGATCAAATAGCTATATTTGTGTGGCATTATTTTTGGACTTTCTATTTTGTTCCATTGATCTATGTGTCTATCTTTTTCCAGTACCACATTATCCTGATTATTATAGCTTTATAATAAGTCTTAAAATCAGGTAGTTTGACCTCCAACTTTGCCACCTTTTCCAAAATTATTTTAAGCTTTTCTAGTTCCTTTACTCTTTCATATGAATTTTCTAATAATCTTGTCTATGTCCACAAAAAATACTGCTGGGATTTTGATAGGGATGTTATTAAATCTATAGGTCATTTTGGGGAGTGTTGACATCTTTACTAGATTGGATCTTCCAATCCATGAACACAGTGTCTTTAAGTCTTCCTTGATTTCTTTCATCGCTATTTTATAGTTTTTGGCATACAGATCCTATGCATGCTTTGTTGTATTTATACGTAAGAATTTCATTTTTGGGGTGTATTTTAAGTGGTATTTAAAACAATTTCAATTTCCAATTGCTCATTGCATTTATATAGGAATATGATTGATTTTTTTGTGTTCAACTTTTATCCTGCTGAACTTGCTGAATTCACTTAGTTCTATGAAGTTTTGTGTGTGTGTATAGATTTTCTAGACTATTATGTCATGTACTAATAGGGACAGTTTTATTTCTTCCTTTCCAATCTGTATGCCTTTTATTTCATTTTCTTGGCTTATTACTTTAAGATTTCCAGCACAACATTGTAAATCGACTATATTTCAATAAAAAAATTTAAAAAAAGGATTTCCCTGGTGGTGCAGTGGTTAAGAATCCGCCTGCCAATGCAGGGGACACGGGTTTGATCCCTGGTCCAGGAAGATCCCACATGCTGCAGAGCAACTAAGCCCGTGCACCACAGCTACTGAACCTGCGCTCTAGAGCCCATGAGCCACAACTACTGAGCCCACGCACCACAACTACTGAAGCCCATGTGTTCTAGGGCCCGTGTGCCACAACACTGAGCCCACATGCTGCAACTACTGAAACCCATGTGCCTAGAGCCTGTGCTCTGCCACAAGAGAACCACCACAATGAGAAGCCCGTGCACCGCAATGAAGAGTAGCCCCTGCTCGCAGCAACTAGAGAAAGCCTGCGTGCAGCAACGAAGACCAACGCAGCCAAAATAAATTTAAAAAAGTTTTAAAAATTAGAAAAAGATCCTATATTAAAACAGATCTAGGGGTTTCCCTGGTGGTGCGGTGGTTAAGAATCAGCCTGTCCTGAATGCAGGGGACACGGATTTGAGCCCTGGGCCAGGAAGATCCCACATGCCACAGAGCAACGAAGCCCATGTGCCACACCTACTGAGCCTGCACTCCAGAGCCCGCGAGCCACAACTACTGAAGCCCCTGTGCCTACAGCCCGTGCTCCGCAAGAAGAGAAGCCACCGCAATGAGAAGCCCACGCACCACAATGAAGAGTATAGCCCCTGCTCGCCGCAACTATAGAGAAAGCCCGCGTGCAGCAACAAAGACCCAATGCAGCCAAAATTAATTAACTAATTAATTTAAAAAAAACAGATCTACAAAAAATTTTCCAGTACTATGTTGAAAATTATCGGTGGGGGGAAGCATTCAGTCTCTCATCGTTAAGTATGTATCAATATTAGCTGTAGTTTTTTATTTTTATTAATGCCCTTTATTAGGTTAAGGAAGTTCTATTATAGTTTGCTTAGTTTTTTTTTTGTTGTTGTTTTTAAAATTAGGAGCGGATGTTAGATTTCGTCAAATTATCTTTCTGTGTCTATTGAAAGGATAAGATGGTTTTTCTGACTTAATAGTATGATAAATTATATTACTTTTTTTCCCCCTCAAATAGTGAACTAGTTTTGCATTCTGGGATGAAACACACTTGGTAATGGTATATTATCTTTTTATATATTCCTGCATACAATTTGCTAATGTTTTGTTGAGAATTTTTGTATCTGTGTTATGAGGCATATTGGCCTGTAGTTTTATTTTCTTGCAGTGTCTTTGTTTTGGGCATTAGGGAAATATTGACCTTATAAAAGGAGTTGTGAGATATTCCTTCCTCTTCCTTTTCTTCAAGATACTGTGTAGAATAGGTATTATTTCTTAGATATTTGTAAAATTTGCCAGTGAAACCATGTGTTCCACTGAGTTTTCTTTTGTGGAAGGTTTGTTTTTTAATATAAAAATTTAACTTTTAAAAATAGATATGGTGTTTATTGATTTCTGCTTGGGTGTGTTTTGGTAGTTTATATCTTTTAAGGAATTGATCCATTTAATCTACTTTATTGAATTCATGGGCATAGCTAGTTCCTAGTATTTTTTATTATTATGCCTTTAATGTCTGTGGGATCAGTAGTGATGTCTTCTCTTTTGTTCATTATATTGGTTATTTATGTCTATTCCTTTTCTCTCCTGGTCAGAGGTGTAGCAATATTATTGATCTTTTCAAACAACCACCTTTTTATTTCATTGATTTCTGGTCTAATCATTTCCTTCTATCTTCTGTTTGCTTTAGATTTAATTTAATCTTTTTTTTTTCTAGTTAAGGTGGAAACTTAGGTTACTGATTTTAGATCTTTTTTCTTTGTTAATATATGCATTTAATGCTATACATTTCCCTTTAAGCACTGCTTTCTCTGTCTCCTACAAATTTTATGTTTTATTTTATTTGGTTAAAAAAATTTTAAGTTTCCTCTGAGACTTCCTCATTGACTCCATGGTTATTTTAATTTTTTTTGTGGTACGTGGGCCTCTCACTGTTGTGGCCTCTCCCGTTGCAGAGCACAGGCTCCGGACGCACAAGCTCAATGTCTCACAGGCCCAGCCGCTCCGCGGCGTGTGGGATCTTCCTGGACCGGGGCATGAACCTGTGTCCCCTGTATTGGTAGGTGGACTCTCAACCACTGCGCCACCAGGGAAGCCCCATGGTTATTTTAAAGTGAATTAATTTCCAAGTATTTTGGTATTTTCCAGGTATGTTTCTAGTTTAGTTCAATCTTAGTCTGAAGACTTATGTTGAATTTTTATTTTTATTTGGTTAAAAGTATTTTAAAATTTCCTTTGAGACTTCCTCATTAGTCCCATGGTTATTTTAAAGTGCATTAATTTCTAGATATTTGGGTATTTTCTCTAGTTTAGTTCAGTTTTAGTCTGAGGATCTTTGTATAATTTCTATTCTTTTAAATTTGGTGAGGTTTGTTTTATAGCCCAGATAAATGTATCTTTTAGTGAATGTTCCATGTGCACTTAAGATGACTCTGTGTTTTGCTGTTGTTGGTTGAAGTGTTTTATAAGTCTCCATTAGGTTAAGTTGATTGGTAGTGCTTTTCAGGTCACCTCTAAGTTTTCTGATTTTCTACTTTTTCTATCAATCACTGCAGACGAGTGTTGACATTTCCAACCTAAATCATGGTGTGTCTCTTTCTCCTTACAGGTCTGTTTTGCTTTATGTATTTAGTTTATACACATTTAGGCTTTTTATGTCAAGGAGTGGAATGAACTTAGTTGAGTCTGTTCTCTTTAGCTGAGGCAGTCCACAAAGGGGGCTGACAGCCAACTATTGAAGGCATTCCCAGAAATTAGGATAATAAATCCTTTATTTTTGAAGGAGGATCTGGACATTATTAGCATCTACCAGAGAAGTAATCAGGTTTTCTGTTTGAGTCTGTTTTAGTTATGTCTTCATAGGAATTGGTCTATTTTGTTAAACTTTCAAATTCCTTGGTATAAAATTGTTCTTAACATCTTCCTATCTTTGTTTTAATATATACTTTATCTGTAGTTATATCTCCTTTTTCACTTCTGATACTGGTTATTTATGCCTGTTTTGTTTTTCTTGATAGAGGCTCTGGGGCAGCCTATAGCCAATAACTGATGAAGTGGGGGTGTAAAGGCCCAGCCTTCTTACTCTAACTTAGGACAGGTTAGGAGATAGAAGAGGTCATCCTATCTCAAAACTCACTGTAGGGTTGTAAGAGGCATTCTATTAAGAATGAATCACAACTTGATTTCTGCCTCTGCCCAGTCTTGCTTCCTTCCTTTCTTCTGTACAGGTGTTGATCAAGAGCACCCCCTAATCTATTATCTATTTTATTAGTCTTTTAAAATAACTGGCTAGGTGATGTAAAGCTAGGCTGCAAGTCATCACAAGGGCTGGTTAACTTTAGTTCACTTTTATACTGAGGAGTTGGCCTTAAGTATCCTAGCTTAATCCTCAGTAAGGTCTCTTGGACACAGTTCAAATTTTTGAGTTTCTTAAGTAGTTAGTTCTAGCTATCTGTAAAGATTAATATTTCCTGACGTTTATCCTTTCTTAGAGATTTTCTAAAGAACAAAAGGAAAATTATTTTTTAAAATTAAAAAAAAGTTATTTATTTATTGATGGCTGTGTTGGGTCTTTGTTGCTATGCGCAGGCTTTCTCTAGTTTCAGCAAGTGGGGGCTGCTCTTTGTCGTGGTGCATGGGCTTCTCACTGTGGTGGCTTCTCTTGCTGCAGAGCATGGGCTCTAGGTGCGTGGGCTTCAGTAGTTGTGGCACGCAGGCTCAGTAGTTGTGGCTCATGGGCTCTAGAGTGCAGGCTCAGTAGTTGTGGCGCACGGGTTTAGTTGCTCCATGGCATGTGTGATATTCCCAGACGAGGGCTTGAACCAGTGTTTCCTGCATTGGCAGGTGGATTCTTAACCACTGCACCACCAAGGAAGTTGAGGAAAATTATTTTTTAAAACATGGAATAAAGCTCATTTTTTTGCAATTACCATATGAATTCACTGGACCCTTGTATAAATCTAAGATATCTTAATTTACCTTGGTGATCTTATTTTTAGTAATAACTAAATTTTTTTAGTTTTTATAAGATTACTTAATCTTAGTAATCTTGGTGATCTTATTTTTCCTATATCTCAAAACATTTTGCTATAGGATTTCTCTGCTTGAAAAGGCTGTATCTGTGTTGCCAAGATTGTTTTTACCTTTGATGGTTTAGTAACCACCACCTTTAGTAGAGAAGCACTTCACAACTTCATAGTGATACTTAATCTGAGGGTGAATCTCTAGGTATAGCTACTTGTAATAGGTCCCTACCTTTCCTTATCAAGAGTGGGAAGGGTATAAAAAGTATGTTTATAAGTTGTTACCTTTGAACCTGAGGCCTTCTAGGAGAAACTATTTTGAGAATTAAGTTTCTGAAAATATATAGTTTTTTGGCTGGTAGATGGAGAAATATAAAGCGCTAGTCTAGGTAAATGGTGTGTTAACAACAATGTATTTATTGTGTTTACAAGTATAGGTATATCTCGGAGATATTGTGGGTTTGGTTCCAGACCACCACAATAAAGCAAATATCATGGTAAAAAGTGAGTCTCACAAACTGTTTTGGTTTCCCACTGTATATAAACGTTATGTTTACAGTATATTGTACTCTATACAATACAGCATTATGCAATAGCATTATGTCTTATTAAAGACAATGTACATACATTAAAAAACACAAAACAAAAACCCAATTACAACAGTAACATCAAAAATCACTGATCACAGGTCACTATAACAAATATAATAATAATTTAAAAATTTGAAATATTACAAGAATTACCAAAATGTGACACAGAGACATGAAGTGAGCAAATGCTGTTGGAAAAATGGCACCAATAGACTTAATGGATGCAGGGTTGCCACAAACATTCAATTTGTAAAAAATGCAATATTTGTGAAATGCAGTAAAGCAAAGCACAATAAAGTGAGGTGTGCCTGTATGTGATTGTTATCTTCAAAATGGTTACTAAGTCTTAATTACTCCTCCTTGTTACCAAAAGGAGGAGGATTATAGAAGTAAAGATCAGTGGAAGACAGTCAAAATGTTGTTTGTCACTGCAATGGGAAACGGGAGGGAAGAAAAGAACCAGCATTTATCAAGTACTTTCTACGCACATATTGCTACTTAAGACTCAAAATAGTTTTTTAGGGTGTCACTCAGTATCCTTGTTTTACAGATGAAGATACCAGAGCTCAAAGAGGCAAAGTGACAGACTAAAAAGTCACAAAGTGGGAGAGTTAGGCCCTGAATCCTGATTAGTTTGACCTCGAAGTCTTGTGCTCTTTCCACTACAGTATTCAAAATTAATATAAGGATCTTTGTACAGCTGGCCCTTGAACAACACAGGTGCTGACCTTCTGCACAGTCGAAAATCTGAGTATAACTTTCCTGTTAGACCTCTGTATCTGAGATTCCGCATCTGTGGATTCAACCAACCGTGTACTACCATAGTACATATTTATTGAAAAAAACCATTTATAAGTGGACTTGTGCAGTTCAAACCCATTTTGTTCAAGGGTCAACTGTATTTGATTCTCAATGTTGTGACACATTTTTCACCTGCTGCCCCTTAATGAATGACATTGATGTTTCATTGAAGGTTAGTATCAAGATACAGAAACACAGTATAAAGTCACTGATTGTATTGGGTTAGCCAAAAACTTCGTTCAGATTTTTCTGTAACATCTTAAGGGAAAACCGGAATGAACTTTTTGGCTAACCCAATATTTTTTGTTCTCATTACATTTTATATGCCTATAACACTATTCCTCGTAGACTCTGACTACAAGCGAGTTTTACAACTCATGCTATATCAGTTGATTGATACTAAACCTACCTGTCTTTAGGGACAGTGTAGAAAAGTGCCTGGCACAGCGTTGTAGGTTGATAAATGAATTTAACTGGATACCATAGTTAGAGATGCCTATCTTGCCCTGATAGGCAAGTCACTTCTGTCCAAATCTGTGATTTAGACTTAATAACCTCTAAGGCTTATCATGGTCCAAAGTAATTATTTACACACTCACCAAAATTCTTTGTTTCAATACAGAATATTTATTAAGAAGACATATTAACATGCTTAGATACACAAAGTAAACCACTTATACACATGCCATTCTCAGTGAACTGTAAGGAAAAGAACCATGAAGAACAAAATTAGTTGCTTTCAGATAAGTTTTTGTGTTTTATAGCTATCATACGTCCATTTGCATATTAGGAAGTTATTAGCACTGATATATAAACTTTTTCCCAATCTTACATGTAACTTTTTGGCAAGGGGAAGTTCATAAAAATTTGCATTGAAGTCTGAATGTAAATTATAGACTGTTACAAGCTTTTGAGAATAGAAATGTGATTGAAGATTTGCATTCCCAGATGCTATCTACAGCAGTTTCCTTTCAAGAAATCAAATGCTTTTCATTACCACATGATAAGAATCAGTGTTCAAATGAAAATTATTAGGGCACATTAATTCTTGGAGGGTATTATGATATAATTTTCAGTTAATATAAACAAGTAATAAATCTTTATAGAGGGTGTCAACACCAGGAATTTAAGTTTTCCAAAGACTATGCTTTCTACATGCCTGAAAATAAAATCCTATCAAGTCTAAATATATTTTGATAATTAGTTGTAGAAGTCTGTAAAAAAATTATTTAATAATAATAAATAATGACAACTATCACTTATTGAAAATTTACTCTATGCTAGGCACCAAGCTGGGTACTTTGTGTACATCATCCCATTTAATGTATACAACACCTCAAGTGAATAGTGTATTAGCTCTGTTTATAAACAAGAAAACTAAGGCTTAAGCAATTAGCCAAGTTCAAACAGCTTGTAAGTCGTGTAACCAGGAGTTTAAGGCAAGTCTGACTGCGATTCCAAAGCCAGCGTACCCAATCACTATATTGTATACCATCAGTGAAAGACCCCCTGACATGCTATAATGAGGGTGAATGGTTAATAATTTTATCTCTGATACATTCACAGAAGTATAATTTGCATCGTTAGAATAAGAAACAGGATGGATTCAAGTGGAAAACAAAAAACCCTGCTCATTTAAATATTTTTATTTACACGTGTCTTTTTCCATCATCATTATTCTAATAAGATTATAAACACGTAAACACCTTAGTACATGCAACACATTCCGCGAAGGAACAAATATGTACAGCACAATTGAAAAAAGAACCCAAATTATTGTATACAAAATGCTTTAAAAAAAGACCTTGTAACACATTCAGACCATATTTATTTGAATACTTTCCAATAATTACCAAGGGATGTATCATTTATAAATAATAAAATCGGCTGTTTTCTTCTATAAGCCAAGTTTAGTATTTCAGTTAATCAAGTGAATAGCCGTTCCATTATGCACTGCTAAAGGCAAGTCACATAGCATCAAAATGAAACCGATGGGCTTCTTGTCGTTTTTCTCTATCATCTGCTTTCTGAAAAAGAATTTTAGACTAGTTTATAAATGATAGGAAAATGTCAAAAGATTAATTTAAAAAGTGGTTAATTAAAAAAATAAAAGCCCTGAGCAATTAGTAGGTAAAAGGTGTGATTTTATTATGTAATAATCTTATGAAATATTTTTATAGTTTACAGTAGCTATCTTATAATGAACAATCCTCTAAATTGAATTTAAAAAACCAACAAGAAATGTTCCTTAAAAGCTTAGTTTGTTATTTATTACTTATTTGAAAGTAGGAGTAAACATTAGATTTTGTAAGAATGGAATCAACTGTTACATTTTTCCCATTCTTAACACTGCTGAATCTAATTATATTAAAGTACATTAATTATTTTGGGGTTAACCTATTGATTTTGCATATATTTATTGATCCTTTGTTCCCAGCAAAGTATTGTGCTTGGAATTTTTTTTTTGGCTGTGCTGTGCGGCATGTGGGATCTTAGTTCCTCAACCAGGGATCGAACCTGCGCCCCCTGCAGTGGAAGCGTGGACTCTTAACCACTGGACCACCAGGGAAGTCCTATGTGCTTGGAATTTTGAGGGATTAGAAAACCCCTCAGTTTTGTGTCTTGTTCTCAAGGAACTTATTAAAGCCTAAAAAGAAAATAGCAAAACATACTAAATAACTATTTCAGCATAAAATGTGAAAAATGTTACCAATATTCTGAGATTACTTCTGGGTTGGCATGATGAAAGGCAAAGCTTTGAAAAGATAGTGTTTATGGAAATGAAGAGGAGGGACATTCACTACAAAATGCGGGAAGAACAGGAACAATCCTGAGAAGTCTGGCAGGAGCACGGGACATGTGAAAGTAACTGATAAGATAAAGACTGGAAAGGTGTATGGTAGGGTCACATGGAAGTACTATGTAGGCTATAGGCTGAGGGAGTTACACATTTTAGGCAGGGGGTGGTCACCAGAGGTTTTTGAGCAGAGGAGTGACATGATTAAAACTAAACTTAATGATGAGTAATCCGGCAGCAAAGTGCTAAATGGAGCGAAGGGGAGAGAATGGAATTTGGGAGGACAGGGAGTATTTAACAAGGAGCTGAACTAAACTAAAAGCACTGGTGTAAGGAATTCAGAAGTGGAGTCAGCTGCAGAGATTGTAGGGAGGCACAATGAGGAGGGCAACTGATTAAATCCTGTAGTGAGTAAGAAAGAAAAGAGACAGCTTTAGGAAACTGGTTTTAAGTTGCTTGCAAGTGATCTAGGTAGAGGTGTCACGGTGACAGTTGGAAGTAGGGGAGAGACCTTTAGAGAGAGATGAGGGCTGGGCATCTCTGAGGTAATAGCTCAAGCCATGATTTTAGATAAAACTGGCAGGGAAAGTATATAAAGAGGGCCTAGGGCAGACACCGTGGCAGAAAGAACAGCCAGTGTAGGTGAAAGAGAAGTGGTCCAAGAGGTAGGAGACAAACCACAGTATCACAGACGGAGGCAGTATACAGATATGTATTTCAATCCGTATTTGTATTTAAAACTTCAGTTTTTAGCCACTGCATCATTATTATTGTAAGTCTACAATGTTTACACTGTAATTAGATCTCCTGTGAAATCAATAAAATTAATTTCCTTTCCTTCATAGGTCTAGAGCTGTGTAATATGTCATACTATGTTCTGACATTTCTAGACAAAAGTAAATAGAGTCATCTTTGATCTTACCTCTTAAGTTGCAATTTTAAAATCAACTGAATATTAACTTTATGTTATCATTTTTTGTATGAACGGAGTATTTTTTTGAAAGACAAACCTATGAACATTTATTAGAACAATTAACATGTTCTCTTTTTCATAAGTTAAAACAGGTAACATAAAGCAGATGGTAATTTTAGTTAACAAAAATGATTATCATGAGCATCACAATCTAAAAATAATAGGTGCAAAAATGAAAACACTTCTGTGACACATAGAGCCCATTTTGGAGAACATTATTGGAACCCACTAGTTATGTAATAAATATATATTCATACACAAGTAGAAATTAGCTTTTTAAATTTATATCTAAACTATGAATAAATTTATGTGATAGCCTTTTTCTCTCCTCATAAACATTATATAAAAACTACATTTTTGGAGTTTTGTTTTTAATTATTATTTAGGATGTTATACTAAAGAACAGAAATCAGTTTAGTTTAGTACAAAGAATACTTGATAGATGGAAAAGATGTTTATCACTTTGCTACTTCCCACCTAAACTCTCTCTGCTCTAATTTTTTATAAAGAGATAGCTGTTATTCCCTGAAAAAAATGTCCATGGCCCTATCAGTAAATAATGGACACAGGCTCATTTAAGAAATGATTATTATTTTCCAGGCCATTATGAAATTACTTCTAATTAAGCTTTTCGATATGCCTGTTGATTTGGGGGTGTTCACTTTATTACTTTTGTACAGTATCAAAGTTTTAAAATACATAGTCTGATTTGCAGGAATTGCTAAGAGACATTAGTAACTCAGGGGGATGAAAAAAATTATCATTAATAAGATGACATTACAGACAGAACTTGAAAAATCAGAAAATCTTAGTCATGTGAAAAAGTTTGAAATATAGTGTTTTTAAAGAGTAACATATCACTATTATAAAGTTAATGTTCCATTTAAATGAACAAACCTTTTCCTGCCAATGTAAAATGCCAATTATTGCCAAGATGAAAACACAGACTCCGATGAGCGCTATAGCAGTAAGCAGAACAATGTTACTTGGTGTAAGATACAGTTTGGCACTCCAGCTGTAGATGAAAAGAGAAGAATTAAAATTACACATTTTAATTTAAAAATAACAAAATACTATTGAGACCAAAAAGCAAAAGAGCTTATTAATTAATGAATCAGTCCATTCATTCATTAATTCATTCACCTATCTATCCATTCATTATAAATAAAACAAAAGCAATTAAAATTAAGATAGGGTTAAGAATATTGACGATCCAGCAGAGTTCAGATTTTTACTCCAAGAACTGAAATAGAATAGAATTTTTGATGAGATGCTTTGCTATTTTTCTTTGCTCCTGTGAGAATTATTCTTAGGTAAACTTATCAAGGGTAGTTTAGGCAATCTTAGACATTGTTTTTATGTCTTGTTTGACTTACTGAATTAGAAACCTTGAACTTTAAGGCTACATAGTCACATGATTTTTGATAAGATTTCTATATCTTATTTTTTGACCCCTGTTCACATATGTACTATGACTAAGTAAAAGAACCATATGTCCAAGTAGGTGTAGATAGATGCTTGTACAAAATGTCATGTTGGAGGGTTTACATTATTACAATGACAGAGACTTCTTACAAAATCACTTTTAGTTCCTCAGTGTTAATGGCAATATACAAACTTTAGCATAAATAGAAATAGCTCTTTCTTCTAAAACAGTCCACATAATACAGCACTTGCAAACACTGAAAAGCCTAAAACTGAGGTCTATATTACCAACACTGTAGGTGGTTATATATAAAGAACTTTTTGTTCTCTCTGAAAATAGATAATGGATATATTTTCATCTTAAAAGTTTAATAAAGGTAAGATTATTCTGATAAATGGCAAGCACCAACTGACTTATTTTGGGATAATTAAAATTTACTGATCCATAAGTTAGCCTCTAGTCAATAAATCTCAAAATACACCTCAAACTAAAATCAAATTGGTTTTTATTATGTACATAAATTTGAAAAGAACTTTTTTTTTCAGAAAGAGCAAGGGAAACGTGAAAAATGTTGAGCTTATTATGGAAGAAAGGCTATAACAAAATTTCCCAGAAATTCAAGAGTAAGAAAACCTTAAGAAACAAATACTGTTAATTAGTTGAGGTTAGCTATTCTCAGCACCTTACCTCATACATAAGAAAAGGTCCTTTCATGAGATTTTTTTGGTAGTTCCAATTTATCTATCTATCTATCTATAAGTCTTTATTGAATTTGTTACAATATTGCTTCTGTTTTGGCTTTTTGGCCCCAAGGCATGTGGGATCTTAGCTCCCCAACCAGAGATCAAACCCGCACCCCCTGCATTGGAAGGTGAAGTCTTAACCACTGGGCCGCCAGGGAAGTCCCGGTAGTTCTAATTTAAAAATAGATTTAAAAAACCCATGAATAAAGGAATTTCGGTAAGAAAAACAATGAACAAAAGGCCAATACTGAGTTTCTTACTCAGAAGCAGTCATTCTTCTCAGTTTCTTACATATCCTTCCAGAGGTATTCTATACATATATAAACATATATGCATAGATATCTTCTTTATAAATCACAAATCATTGCTTATTATTCATAAGTGCATTTTCCTTTTATCTTTTGCTTTACCACTCTATTTTAAAAGATTATCATGATATTGCATGATACAGAAGTACTATAATTCATGTAGTTTCTTGTGCAGATTCATTTTGTTATAAATTTCAAAATTTTAATAGACTCATTAAAAAAGTCTAAACTCAGACCATAACTGTTTTTTTTTTTTTTCTTTGCGGTACGTGGGCCTCTCACTGTTGTGGCCTCTCCCGTTGTGGAGCACAGGCTCTGGACGTGCAGGCTCAGCGGCCATGGCTCACAGGCCCAGCCGCTCCGTGGCATGTGGGATCCTCCCGGACCAGGGCACGAACCCGTGTCCCCTGCATCAGCAGGCGGACTCTCAACCACTGCGCCACCAGGGAAGCCTATAACTGTTTTTATTGATATCTTATTTCAAGCATAATGCTGTAATAAAGTTGTTTTCTTAAGTAGTTTGGTTCTAAAGCCCATAAATCCACCATAAAATACCTCCAGGGGTGTGCTAGTAAACTGGCTCTCTGGGGGGAAAAGAACCCCTGAGTGGCACTTGCCAATTTTCATGGTGTAAACAGTCCCATCATAGCTGATTTTAACGTGACCTCCCTGAACAGAAGTGGAAAGAGATGCACACAATCAGCTCATGAGGTGGCGTGAGCTGGTTCTAGCAAACCATCTAAAAATTTAATAAAGGACAATACAACCTGCACTTGTTATTTGTTGTCTTTTTGATGATGGCCATTCTGACAGGTGTGAGGTGATATCTCATTGTGGTTTCGATTTGCATTTCCCTGATGATTAGTGATGCTGAGCATCTTTTCATGTGCCTTTTGGCTACCTGTATGTCTTCTTTGGAAAAAATGTCTATTCAGATCCTCTGCCCATTTTTTAATAGATACAGTATGGGGATTCCTCAGAAAATTAAAAATAGAACTACCATATGATCCAGCAATTCTACTCCTGAGTATTTGCCCAAAGAAAATGAAAACATCAATTAGAAAAGATACATGCACCCCTATGTTCATTGTGCCATTATTTACAATAGTCAAGGTAATGGAAGCAACCTAAGTGCCCAGCAACAGATGAAGGGATAAAGAAGATGTGAGTGCTCTCCCTCTCTCTCCCCCTCTCTCTCTACACACACACACACACACACACACACACACACACACATTTATACATATACACATACACACAATGGAATATTGCTTGGCTATAAAAAAGAATGAAATCTTGCCATTTGTAACAACATGGATGGACCTAGAGAGTATCATGCTAAGTGAAAAAAGTCAAACAGAGAAAGACAAATACTGTATGATTTCACTTATATGTGGAATCTGGAAAACAAGACAAATGAACAAACATAACAAACAGAAACAGAGTTATAGATACAGAAAATAAACAGGTGGTTGCCAGAGGGTAGAGGGATGAGGGGAGGAGACAAATGGGTGAGGGCGATTGAGAGGTACAAACTTCCAGCTGCAAAGTAAATGAGTCACGGGTATGAAATGTACAGTGTGGGGAATATAGTCAATAATTATGTAATATCTTTGGCAACAGATTGTAACCAGACTCAACCATGGTGATCATTTTGAAGTGTTTATAAACATCAAATCACTATGTTGTGTAACAGGAACTAACATAGTATTATAGGTCAGTTATATTTCCAAAAAAAAGGCATAGAAAAAGAGATCAGATTTGTGGTTACCAGAGGTGGGAGGTGGGAGGTGGGAGGGGGAATTGGATGAAAACAGTCAAAAGGTACCAACTTTGAATTATAAGATAAATAAGTACTAGGGGTGTAATGCACAACACGACAAACAGAATTAACACTGCCATATGTTATATATGAAATTTGTTAAGAGAGTAAATCCTAAGAGTTCTCATCACAAGGAAAAACGTATTTTTTTCTGTTTCTTTAATTTTGTATCTATGTGAGAAAATGGATGTTCACTAAACTTACTGTGATAATCATTTTTTGATGTATGTAAGTTAAATCATTATGCTGTATACCTTAAACTTACACAGTGCTGTATGTCAATTATATCACAATAAAACTGGAAGAAGAAAAAAGAACAGTACAGGCTGTATTTTCAGAAGAAATGTAATAAGCCACTAGTTATATTTTAATAGCTTATTTTATCATATTGACATGAGAGTAGCCTTAAGAACAAGTTATATTTTTCCCAATGAAATTTAAATGTTAATGAATACCTTCACCACCTACTTTTTGAAATAATGGAATCAACCTAATAATTTAAAGAAAAACAAACAGAGATAAAGATTTAGAATTAAGTGCTATATTATACAAGGAACATGTTTTGCTAATAAAGATAAAAATACCTACTGTTCACTGAAAAATTACTATATGCTGGGTACTGTGTTAAGCATATTTCATCCTCATTCTTATAAGGTAGGTATTTTATCTCCCAATTTCTACAGTGCAGAAATTGACCCTCAGAGAGAACAAAGGACTAGCTTCCAATCTCAGTCAGCTAGCAGTGGATCCGAGTTTCTAGCCTGGGTCCGCTGAACTTCAAAATTTGTGCCTAACAACTGTGGGATATATACCACTTCGCAAAGCATTTGCTAAAAAAGATCATTGCTTATAAAGTTCAGCAGCCTGAAATTTTAGAATTTATGGCCAGTAAACTGAAGACCAGTTTATTTAAGCAGAATATGTATAAATCCCTAGTTAGTTAACCTGCTGTTTTTCTAATAAGGTTTAGTTTGTTCTTCGTGAAAAATGTCAGGGACCTTTTGTGTAGGTATGTTTAGGCATTTAAAGTTTGCTGTAAGCAAATTAAGTCATGACACTCATGGGAACACAGCAGGAATAGAGAAAGTTTTTAAAAGATATAACTATGATTCAGAGTTGACAGTATTTTTACCAAATTCAGTTCAAGCAAGGACATTACCTTCGAGGAACATTGTGAGGATATGGAATGACAATTAGCTGAGAATTTGGAATGATTGCGGTCCATTCTTGTTTCCGTATAGACTGGAAAAAGAATTTAAGAACATTTAACATTCAGTACACTTTAAAAACACAATAATTATTCTAAATAAATAAGAAAAAGCTTAAGTACTCTTTGATTAACTGAAATCCTAGGTATGGATTAAGCTGGATTAAGCTGAATTTACATATATTAGGCCCCAAATAGGACTCCTATCGGCAAAAATTTCTCCATCTTTTCAGGGAAGGATTATATTTCTGTCTCATGGATTCATTAATTTATTGAACACACTTATGTAGCAGGCGCTGTTCAAGCTGCTATGAACAAATGCTGCTTTGGAGCTAAAATTCAAGTTGAGGTAGAGTCTGACAATAAACAAAATAAAAATATTTGGTATGTTAGATGGTGAAAATGATAAGGAGAAAAAGCAGGGAAGAGAAGGGGCAGGAAGTCTTAAGGTTTATTTCTTCAAATTATAATGTGCTCTATGTAAGATAAGCTTTGATTGGTCACTACCAATGAATTTTAAAAATTCTTTAAATGGAATAAAAATATTTTAATTCAAATATTTGAATAGTAAATATTAAAAAATAGATTAATTATAAATTTTTTACTCACCTTCTCTCCAGATGGACGGGGAATACCAACATAAAGATGATCAAGAAAATTTGCACTTCGACCTAAACCAAGTACATTGTATGGCAGTTGGAGAGCTAAATGTGCCGACTGGCTAAGTTGTCCAGCTAAATTTATTAAAAGAAAGAAAAAAGAACAATACATCTTTGGAGACATTGCTCTCATCCAACATTAAAATGATAAATGTTACAAGTTTAGGTGCTAGAACTTATCTTTAAGCATAAAAATGTGAAATGAAATGCCCAGTTCATTATATTAATGATTCATTTTTTAAACAGTAAGAGAGATAATTCACATCTCATAAACATCACCTATTTAAAGTATACAGTTAAGTGGTTTTGAGTATATTCAAAAAGGTGTTGAGCTGTAAGCACAATCAAATTTTAAAACATTTTCATCACCCAAAAAAGAAACTCCATACCCATTAGCAGTTATTCCTATTTCTAAGCCCTACACGTCCAGATACAGGTAACCACTAATCTACTTTTAGATTTGCCTATCCTGGAGATTCATATAAATGCAATCAAGCAATGTGTGCTCTTTTTATGAATAATGCTGCTGTAAACATTCACATACAAGTTTCTGTGTCAACTTATGTTTTCCGAAATGGCTGTATCATTCTACATTCCCAACATTAACAGTTGAGGGTTCCAATTTTTCCAAATTCTAACACTTTATCTTTATTTTTTTTTTTTCTTCGGTATGCGGGCCTCTCACTGTTGTGGCCTCTCCCGTTGCAGAGCACAGGCTCCGGATGCGCAGGCTCAGCGGCCATGGCTCACCAGCCCAGCCGCTCCGTGGCATGTGGGATCTTCCCGGACCGGGGCACGAACCCGTGTCCCCTGCATCGGCAGGCGGACTCTCAACCACTGCGCCACCAGGGAAGCCCTATCTATCTTTTTGATCATAGCCATTCTAGTGGTTATGAACTGGTATGTCATTGTGGCTTTCATTTACATTTACCTAATAACTAATGATGTTGAGCTTTCTTTTCATGTGCTTATTGGCCAATTTTGTAGCTTCCTTTTTAGGTCTTAAGGTTGGTAGCGAGTGGTCTCTTCTTTCATTCTGGATTTCAGTAATTTGAGTCTTCTCTTTTTCTTGATCAGTCTAGCTAAAGGTTTGTACATTTTGTTAATCTTTAAAAAACCCAACTTTTGGTTCAATTGGTTTTTCTCTCTGATTTTCTACTCCCTACTTATTTCCTCTCACTATGTCCTGTCTTCTGCTTGCTTTGGGTTTAGTTTGCTGTTTTTTTTCTAGCTTCTTGAGGTAGAAAGTTAGGTTATTGATTTCAGATTGTTGTTATTCCTTAATATAGGCATTTGCAACAATAAATTTTCCTCTAAGAACTGTTTTTCCCTCTAAGAACTCCATATATTTTGGAAGGTTGTGTTTCTGTTTTCATTCACCTAAAGTATTTTCTAGTTTCTCTTGTGATTTCTTCTTTGACCCATTGGGTTTTTAGGACTGTGTTGTTTCATTTCCAGATATTTTTGAATTTCTAAATTGTTATTGATTTCTAATTATCATCCCGTTGCAGCTGGGGAACATACTTGGGATGATTTCAATATTTTTAATTTATTGAGGCTTGTTTTATGACCTAGCATATGGTCTGTCCTGGGGAATGTTCCATGTGTGCTTGAGAAGAATGCATATTCTGCCGTTGTTGGGTGGAGTGTTCTATACAAGTCTGTTAGGTTTAGTTGGTTTATAGTGTCATTATCTCTTCTTTATTGATTTTTTGCTAAGTTGTTTGATACATTACTGAAAGTATTAAAATTGGGGTAATAAAGCCTCCAATTTCTCTCTTCATGTATCTTGGGGGCTCTGTTGTTAGGTGTGTATGTCTTTGTAGTTGTTACATCTTCCACATGGATTGACCTTTTTATTATCATTATAAAATGTCCTTCTTTGTCTCTAGTAACAATTTTTGTCTTAAAGCCCTAGTTTTATCTGATATTAGAATGGTCACTCCATCTCTCCTTTGGTTACTCTTTGCATGGTATAATTTACACCCCCCTTTTTTAAATTTCAACTTATTTGTATCGTTGAATCTAAAGTGTTTCTCTTGCAGATAGCACCTAGTTGAGTCATATTATATTAGCCATCATGCCAATCTCTCTGCCTTTTGATAGGAGTGTTTATTCCATTTACATTCAATGTAATTACTGATAAGGTAGGACTTTTGCGTGCCATTTGCTATCGGTTTTCTATATGTCTTTTTAATTGTTCTGTTCCTCCATTGCTGCTTTAATTCCATAGTTTCTTTTATTATATATTTTCTGAGCTATTTTCTTAGTGGTTGCCTGTGGATTGCAATTAGCATATTAACTTAACAAAATAACAATACCTAGCACATACAACTTTCCTCCAAAATCCTCCCTCCCTTGTAATACTGTTATTATACAAATTATATTTTTATATATTATCAGCCCATTGACACAAATTTATAATTATTACTTTATGTAGTTGTTCCATAAATCACCTAGGAAATAAGAGGAACTATTTGACAGAAATACATAAACCATATTTTATACTTATCTATAGTTTTACAGGTGTTTTTTACTTGTTTGTGTGGATTCAAGTTATTGTCTAGTTGTCCTCTCAGTTCAGCCTTAAGGGCTCCCTTTAGTATTCTTTTTCTTTTTCTTTTTTTTTTTTTTGCGGTACGTGGGCCTCTCACTGTTGTGGCATCTCCCATTGCAGAGCACAGGCTCCGGACGTGCAGGCTCAGTGGCCATGGCTCATGGGCCCAGCCGCCCTGCGGCATGTGGGATCTTCCTGGACCAGGGCACGAACCCGTGTCCCCTGCATCGGCAGGCAGACTCTCAACCACTGCGCCACCAGAGAAGCCCAAGTGTGAACTCTTTGAGTTACTCTGAGTTTGTTGAGTTTCTATGTGCAGATTAGTGTTTTTCATCATATTTGGATGGTTTCAGCCATTCTTTCTTTAGATATACATTCTGCCCCTTTCTTTATCTCTTTTTCTTCTAAGACTCGCTTTATGCATATGATGGTATGATTGATGGTGGCGCCACAGGTTCTGAGGTTGTTCATTTTTCTTTCTGTATACTCTCAATTGACCTATATTCAAGTTTGCTGATTCTTTTGCCAGCTCAAATCTGTTGTTGAGCACTCTACAGAATTTTTCATTTCAGTTACTGTACTTTCAACTCCAGAATTTCCATTTGATTCTTAAAATGATCTTTACTTCTTCACTTATATCTTCTATTAGTGGGACATAGTTGTAATACTTACCTTTAGTTTTTTAATCCTAGTTTCCTTTAGGTCTTTGAACATGTTTATAATAGCCATTTATAGGTTCTGTTAACTAAGTCCAACACCACTGGGCACATTTTCTGTTGTTTGCTTTTTTTAAAAAAAATGTGTATGTGGCATACTTTCCTGTTTCTTTGCATGTTTTATAGTGTTTTTTGGTTGTTGTTGAAAAGTGGACTTCTTAGATAATATAACAGCTATGGAATCTCCCTCTAAGGGTTTGATGGTCTTTCTTTTTGTTATTGTTGTTGCTCATTTGTTTAGTGACTTTCTTAGATGGATTCTATAGATTCTGTATTCCTTACAGTGCCTGCCACAAAGTTCTTTTATTTTCTTATTTTTAAAGTTCTTGTTCTAAGCCTGGTTTCCGAGGAGGCATACATGACTCAGTATAACTCAGTGGTCAGCTAATGATTGGCCATTAGATTTCCTTAAATATCTTGTCTGTATGTCTTCCAAACTTTGTCAGTGGGATTTGTGTGTGAAGATATGCCTTCAAACTTCAGGCACTTTACAAGATAACCTTACCTTTCACTTCTTGCTTGAGCAGAGCCTCGAGGTAGCACACTCAAGCTAAGTATCTGAATGAGGTATTTTCCTTTCTAGGCATGTTCTTAGCCATGTAAGATGTCCAAGAATGTATTTTAGCCTTTCAAAGTTGCCTGTGGCTGTCTGGTGCCTCAGGGCTTCCTTTTATGTTTTGGCCAGGCTCTTGTTCACTACACCTGGGATTTTTCCAACAGACTGTTGTTTTGGGTAATGTCTTGGAGGAACAGGGCTTTTCTTTTTCCTGCTGGGTTGAACTCTGAGTCAAATCAAATAGCCCCAACATCCTGAGAAGGGATTTTCCAAGGAGTTGCTAGTTTAGACGCATATTGACAGTGCTATAGAGACGGGAATTTTAATGGACTCCAAAGTTCCATCCTGTCCACTGACTGTGAGGCTACTAGCTATTCATGGCTGCTGCACCATTCAGCAGAGAGGGGAGGTGGGATGTAAACAGCCCCAAAAATGCCACAGACCCTGTTGTCTTAAGTATCAGGAGTTCCTCTTGGATAGACAATGCTCAGAACATTCTGTGGCTTTGGTTAATTTCCAGAGTTTTGAAATGGTTAATGTTAGTTGTTAGGCCAGTACTTTTTGTTTGTTTGTCTGTTTGTTTTATGGGGAGGGAGGGGACAGCAGGTTCATGAAGTCCTCACACTGACATTCCAAAAATCAATCTCTCCCTATCATGGTTCACTTTAAAAGACGGTATTTACTTGCTAGGTATTTGCTACATAATTAAACAGAATATTTAAATATTAACAGGGTTAGGGACTTCCCTGGAGGTCCAGGGCTGGGACTCTGCACTCCCAGTGCGGGGGGCTCAGGTTCAACCCCTGGTCAGGGAACTAGATCCCACATGCCGCAACTAAAAGGTCCTCCCCATGGTGACAAGGATCCCACGTGCTGCAACTGAGATCTGGCACAGCCAAATTAAAAAAAAAAAAAAAATTACAGGGTTAGTTAATACCTAAACATTTTAATATTCAGTGGGACTCTGCTAAACATCTACTAATGTTACCCAGATATATGACATCACTGGAAAGTATATATACCTGATTTTTTATACAATTCTTACATTAGTAAGAGAAAGGTATAATGAAAAGGAACACTGAATTTAGGGATAGGCGCTCTTAATACAGTTAAACTATGTGTGTAAAGCTGTAAAGCTGCATGGGCTACAGAATTAGTTTGTCTCATAGACTTATGCTGATTGAATGATAATGCTTAAAAGAGTGCCTAAGAGGCAGTAAATGTTGTTAAACTAAATGTTAAATATGGCAGAAGCAAGAACTACAATCCTGCAGCCTGTGGAACAAAAACCACATTCACAGAAAGACAGAAAAGACGAAAAGGCAGAGGGCTATGTACCAGATGAAGGAACAAGATAAAACCCCAGAAAAACAACTAAATGAAGTGGAGATAGGCAACCTTCCAGAAAAAGAATTCAGAATAATGATAGTGAAGATGATCCAGGACCTTGGAAAAACAATGGAGACAAAGATTGAGAAGATGCAAGAAATGTTTAACAAAGACCTAGAAGAATTAAAGACCAAACAGACAGCGATGAACAATACAGTAACTGAAATGAAAACTACACTAGAAGGAACCAATACCAGAATAACTGAGGCAGAGGAATGGATATGTGACCTGGAAGACAGAATGGTGGAATTCACTGGTGCGGAACAAAACAAAGAATGAAAAGAAATGAAGACAGCCTAAGAGACCTCTGGGACAACATTAAACGCAACAACACTTGCATTATAGGGGTCGCAGAAGGTGAAGAGAGAAAGAAAGGACCTGAGAAAATATTTGAAGTGATTATAGTCGAAAACTTCCCTAACATGGGAAAGGATATAGCTACCCAAGTCCAGGAAGTGCAGCGAGTCCCATACAGGATAAACCTAAGGAGAAACATGCCGAGACACACAGTAATCAAATTGGCAAAAATTAAAGACAAAGAAAAATTATTGAAAGCAGCAAGGGAAAAAGGACAAATAACATACAAGGGAACTCCCATAAGGTTAACAGCTGATTTCTCAGCAGAAACTCTGCAAGCCAGAAGGGAGTGGCATGATATACTTAAAGTGATGAAAGGGAAGAACCTACAACCAAGATTACTCTACCCGGCAAGGATCTCATTCAGATTCGATGGAGAAATCAAAAGCTTTACAGACAAGCAAAAGCTAAGAGAATTCAGCACCACCAAACCAGCTCTACAACAAATGATAAAGGAACTTCTCTGAGTGGGAAACAACAGAGAAGAAAAGGACCTACAAAAACAAACCCAAAAAATTAAGAAAATCGTCATAGGAACATACGTATCGATAATTACCTTAAACGTGAATGGATTAAATGCTCCAACCAAAAGACACAGGCTTGCTGAATAGATACAAAAACAAGATCCATATATATACTGTCTACTAGAGACCCACTTCAGACCTAGGGACACATAAAGACTGAAAGTGAGGGGACAGAAAAAAGATATTCCATGCAAATGGAAATCAAAAGAAAGTTGGAGTAGCAATACTCATATCAGTAAAACAGACTTTAAAATAAAGAATGTTACAAGAGACAAGGAAGGACACTACATAATGATCAAGGGATCAATCCAAGAAGAAGATATAACAATTATAAATATATATGCACCCAACACAGGAGCACCTCAATACATAAGGCAACTGCTAACAGCTATAAAAGAGGAAATCAACAGTAACACAATAATAGTGGGGGACTTTAACACCTCACTTACACCAATGGACAGATCATGCAAAATGAAAATAAATAAGGAAACACAAGCTTTAAATGACACAAAAGACCAGATAGATTTAATTGATATTTATAGGACATTCCATCCAAAAACAGCAGATTATACTTTCTTCTCAAGTGCGCATGGAACATTCTCCAGGATAGATCACATCCTGGGTCACAAATCAAGCCTCAGTAAATTTAAGAAAATTGAAATCATATCAAGCATCTTTTCTGACCACAACACTATCAGATTAGAAATGAATTACAAGGAAAAAAACACAAACACGTGGAGGCTAAACAATACGTGACTACATAACCAAGAGATCACTGAAGAAATCAAAGAGGAAATCAAAAAATACCTAGAGATAAATGACAATGAAAACACGATGATCCAAAACCTATGGGATGCAGCAAAAGCAGTTCTAAGAGGGAAGTTTATAGCTATACAAGCTTACCTCAAGAAACAAGAAAAATCTCAAATAAACAACCTAACCTTACACCAAAAGGAACCAGAGGAAGAACAAACAAAACCCAAAGTTAGCAGAAGAAATCATAAAGATCAGAGCAGAAATAAATGAAATAGAAACAAAGAAAACAATAGCAAAGATCAATAAAACTAAAAGCTGGTTCTTTGAGAAGATAAACAAAATTGATAAACCATTAGCCAGACTCATCAAGAAAAAGAGGGAGAGGACTTAGATCAATAAAATTAGAAATGCGAAAGGAGAAGTTACAACAGACACGGCAGAAATACAAAGCATCCTAAGAGACTACTACAAGCAACTCTATGCCAATAAAATGGACAACCTGGAAGAAATGGACAAATTCTTAGAGAGGTATAACCTTCCAAGACTGAACCAGGAAGAAACAGAAAATATGAACAGAACAATCACAAGTAATGAAATTGAAACTGTGATGAAAAATCTTCCAACAAACAAAAGTCCAGGACCAGATGGCTTCACAGGTGAATTCTATCAAACATTTAGAGAAGAGCTAACACCCATCCTTCTCAAACTCTTCCAAAAAATTGCAGAGGAAGGAACACTCCCAAACTCATTCTACGAGGCCATCATCACCCTGATACCAAAACCAGACAAAGATACTACAAAAATAGAAAATTACAGAACAATATCACTGATGAATATAGATGCAAAAATCCTCAATAAAATACTAGCAAACAGAAACCAACAACACATTAAAAGGATCATACACCATGATCAAGTGGGATTTATCCCAGAGATGCAGGGATTCTTCAATACATGCAAATCAATCAATGTGATACACCATACAAACAAATTGAAGAATAAAAACCATATGATCATCTCAAGAGATGCAGAAAAAGCTTTTGACAAAATTCAACACCCATTTATGATAAAAACTCTCCAGAAAGTGGGTATAGAGGGAACCTACCTCAACATAATAAAGGCCATATATGACAAACCCACAGCAAACATCATTCCCAATGGTGAAAAACTGAAAGCATTTCCTCTAAGATCAGGAACAAGACAAGGATGTCCACTCTCACCACTATTATTCAACATAGTTTTGGAAGTCCTAGACACGGCAATAAGAAAAAGAAATAAAAGGAATACAAATTGGAAAAGAAGAAGTAAAGCTGTCACTGTTTGCAGATGACGTGATACTATATGTAGAGAATCCTAAAGATGCCACCAGAAAAGTACTAGAGCTAATCAATGAATCTGGTAAAGTTGCAGGATACAAAATTAATGCACAGGAATCTCTTGCATTCCTATACACTAATGATGAAAAATCTGAAAGAGAAATTAAGGAAATACTCCCATTTACCACTGCAACAAAAAGAATAAAATACCTAGGAATAAACCTACCTAGGGAGAGAAAAGACCTGCATGCAGAAAACTATAAGACACTGATGAAAGAAATTAAAGGTGATACAAATAGATGGAGAGATATACCATGTTCTTGGATTGGAAGAATCAATATTGTGAAAATGACTATACTACCCAAAGCAATCTACAGATTCAATGCAATCCCTATCAAATTACCAATGGCATTTTTAACAGAACTAAAACAAAAAATCTTAAAATTTGTATGGAGACACAAAAGACCCCAAATAGCCAAAGCAGTCTTGAGGGAAAAAAACGGAGCTGGAGGAATCAGACTCCCTGACTTCAGACTATACTACAAAGCTACAGTAATCAAGACAGTATCGTACTGGCACAGAAACAGAAATATAGATCAATGGAACAGGATAGAAAGCCCAGAGATAAAACCATGCACCTATGGTCAACTAATCTATGACAAAGGAGGCAAGGATATACAATGGAGAAATAAGTGGTGCTGGGAAAACTGGACAGCTTCATGTAAAAGAATGAAATTAGAACACTCCCTGACACCATGCACAAAAATAAACTCAAAATGGATTAGAGACCTAAATATAAGACCGGGCACTATAAAACTCTTAGAGGAAAACATAGGAAGAATAGTCTTTGGCATAAATCACAGCAAGATATTTTTTGATCCCCCTTCTAGAGTAATGGAAATAAAACCAAAAATAAACAAATGGGATCTAATGAAACTTGAAAGCTTTTGCACAGCAAAGGAAACCATAAACAAGATGAAAAGACAACCCTCAGAATGCGAGAAAATATTTGCAAATGAATCCTCGGACAAAGGATTAATCTCCAAAATATATAAACAGCTCATGTAGCTCAATATTAAAAAAACAAACAACCCAATCCAAAAATGGGCAGAAGACCTAAACAGACTTTTCTCCGAAGATGACATACAGATGGCCAAGAAGCACATGAAAAGCTGCTCAACATCACTAATTATTAGGGAAATGCAAATCAAAATTACAATGAGGTATCACCTCACACCAGTTAGAATGGGCATCATCAGAAAATCTACAAACAACAAATGCTGGAGAGGGTGTGGAGAAAAGGGAACCCTCTTGCACTGTTGGTGGGAATGTAAATTGATACAGCTACTATGCAGAACAGTATGGAGGCTCCTTAAAGAACTAAAAATAGAATTACCATATGACCCAGCAATCCCACTACTGGGCATATACCCAGAGAAAACCATAATTCAGAAAGACACATGCACCCCAATGTTCACTGCAGCACTATTTACAATGGCCAGGTCATGGAAGCAACCTAAATGCCCATCGACAGACAAATGGATAAAGAAGATGTGGTACATATATACGATGGAATATTACTCAGCCATAAAAAGGAACGAAATTGGGTCATTTGTAGAGACATGGATGGATCTAGAGACTGTCATACAGAGTGAAGTAAGTCAGAAAGAGAAAAACAAATATCGTATATTAACACATATATGTGGAACCTAGGAAATGGTACAGATGAACTGGTTTGCAGAGCAGAAATTGAGACACAGGAGTAGAGAACAAACGTATAGACACCAAGGGGGGAAAGCATTGGGGGGTGGTGGTGGTGGTGTGATGTATTGGGAGACTGGGATTGACATGTATTCACTGATGTGTATAAAATGGATGACTAATGAGAAAAAAGAAAAAAGTTAACAACAAAAAACCCCCAGAGCTCCTGATTTTTCTTCCAATACCTGCTCCATTTCAGTTATGGCAACTCCATCTTTCTACTTGCTCTGGCCAATAACACTATAGATACAGTACTTTTTTCCCCTCATATCCTCTACCCAGTCTGCCAAAAAATCAAATATATATCCACAATCCCAAAATATCCAGAATCCCAACATTTCTACCTGCATGACTATTACCGTGGTCAAAGCCACCATCATTTCAAGCCATAATTATTTTACTAGCTTTCTAATTAGGTTCCCTGCTTTAGCTCTTGCTCTTCCTATAGTCTACTGTTTTACTCAGTTTACACTCCGTGCCCTCATTTAACTCAGATTTCATCTTCTACTCCTTAACCCCCTTCTTTCATTCTACTCCAAGACATTGGTCTCTCCACTGTTCCTTGGAAATTCCAGGAATGCTTATACCTTAAGGCTTCTGCTCTGGCTTTCTCCTCTACCTGGAGTATATCCTTCAAATCTTTGTTCAAATGACATTTTCTCAGAGAGGGCCACTCTGACCACCCTACATAAAACTGCTAACTCCTTCTGTATCCTTCTTACCCTGCTTTATTCCCCACCCCCACAGTAGATATCACCTCCTAACCATGACATAGTATTAAACAACTCACTTATTATGTTTATTACCTCTTTTCACCTACTAGAATGTAATCTCTATGAGGGCTGAGAAATTGGTCTGTTTTTTTCACCTCTATATTATAAGAGCCTAGAATAGGCCTGTCGTATATTAGGCACTCAGTACATATTTGTTCAATGAATGAATGAATAAATGAAAGAACTTCTATCCTACAAATGTGTCAGACCTGAGACTTGTAACATATTCCAATTCAAAAATACTATATCAATTTATACCACATAGATACCAGTACAGAAAGACAGTCTACCCAAAGGTAAAGTATCAATTATATATAAGAATTCTGAACAATTTATAATACATACATAAAAGGCATTTGTGACATCAATTATCTTCACTTTATTATGAGGAAATCAAGAGGTCAAACAATTGGGCCAAAACCACATTTTTTTTTTTTTTTCGCGGTATGTGGGCCTCTCACTGTTGTGGCCTCTCCCGTTGCAGAGCACAGGCTCCGGACACGCAGGCTCAGCGGCCATGGTTCACGGGCCCAGCCGCTCTGTGGCATGTGGGATCTTCCCGGACCAGGGCACGAACCCGTGTCCCCTGCATAGGCAGGCGGACTCTCAACCACTGCACCACCAGGGAAGCCCTGGGATTTTCATTTTGGTAGCTTAATTCCAAATGCCACATCCTTCATCATTACCTGTGATCCTTTTTTTTTCAGTTGAAAAAGAAGTGTGATATTTGTCTTATTGCTCTATAAAAAGGACTTCTAATGACAGAATACCATTTCCTCCCCTCCCCACCAATGTCAGTTGTTCATTTCTTTTACTGTTTGGATCTCTGTATTTGTGGGGTCCTAGGATATGATATGGTAACCTGTAACGTTTTCTACATAGACATTCCAGTTAACATGGCATTTGTTGATTTTGTAAATCCAGACTGTAGGGCATTTGAGCCCAATGAGCATACCTTAGGCTTTGTGATGGTCCCATTCTATACCTAAAGCCTGAGGTATTTAAGCAATACTTCTGTGAGATGAGCCTGGTTTATCTTGTTGATCTTCTATTACAGACATCAACTTTAATACGATTATGTTCACAGGGGATACAATTATGAACATGACAATCCTCTGGCTATGGACTAGCCCTTAACCGACACTAGAATAAGCTCAGGTTCTCTGGCTCATTCCAGATAGTTTAAAAAGTTATAATCGGTAGAGTGAAAAATTTAGGACTACTCTCACTGCTTGTAGGGGGATGTTAAAGAAACATCGTCATGTATTTGTCCCCTGTGGTATGTGTCTTAAATTACATTTTCCTGTAAGAAAACGGTTAGAATATCAGGTAGGGGAAAATGTTTCTCTATGAGGAGAATTTATAATTGTGAGAATGGCAAGCTGGATAATAACAAATGGTAGACTTAAGTCAAGGAAAATTAAGCTAAGACTTTGAAAGAAAAATATGTTTTCATATTTTATGTTATTGTGTTATCAAGAGTGATTAGGATTCTATTAAAATCAATGGATAAAAAAGGTATTGACAAATAATAAAATTAAAAGGTTAAAAATACTTTCATTTGCTGCTATTCTAATTTAATTGCCAACAGAGTAAGTTTCTGATATAGCTAATAAAATCTTCCTAGCTATAACAATTATCATGGTTCTTTGCTCTTGAATGCCACCCTGGGGTAATAATTTGTGTTATCTAATGTGATAAGGCTCATTGTAAATGTTTATCAAATCAGATATCCTAGCCAGAAAAACTCTAGCAGTGAAATTGATGTTTATGATCTACTCTGATAATATAATCCTTTTCCTGATATTTTAAAATAATTTAAAAAGTTTCAAACAACTTACATGTAAACTTTATAGAAAAGAATCCCTATGTCAGATGCTACATATATGTATTCTAACTCTGTGGAAGTTATTTAAAAAATCTAAGGTGACCTTTGTGGCTTCTTACTAAAATACTGAGTTGATCTGTGACTACACTGTCCCAAATATTCTGGATAATACAGAATATCATAGCTGTTACAGTAGGATGATTTCTGGTCACTTTTTAAACAATAAATTATCAACTAAGATAGAATAGTAGTCAAAGAAAACAAGTGATAAAATGTATTAAAACAGTGATGATTTTCAACATTTAAATTCATTGCTGAAGTGTTTAGCCACTTTTAGGGAGGGACAGCTAATTCCTATATATAGAACATGGTAATTGCAAAAAGGCTCCTTATTGTCAACAGGCTAAACTTACCTGCACTTCTCAACATCATATTGTAATGTCACACCAGAATTCAGAAGTGGGGAAAAAAAGAGGGCAAAATAGATTTGGAAGGTGAGGGGAAGCCAAAAGAAATTTTGACTGAGTACAATAAAAATATTGGAATTTAATTTTAAAATTTGGCTATAGACACTTGATATTTAAAACATTTACTAAATCATAGCTTCTTCTTATTTTTGTCTTAAAATTCACTGATTTAAATTAAATGGATGGCAACCCACATAGAAAAAAGAAATGAAGCAGTTGTTCTCTGCTTGATGGTAAAATCTTCTACTGGCTTATATGACTAAGGCACATCATTTTTTTTGGACTTTGAGAAAAGCTAGTTTCCAGTGTAAGTGGATTCTCACTAATCACTTACTAATTCTGTGATTAATTAGTTTGTTTATTCTATAGATATTAAGCACCATGCTATATATCAGGCACTCTGCTGACTGGAGAAGCACCTTAATCTGTGATCAAATTATAAATCTAAGACATGTTAATTTAACGTCGCTATATAAACACACCTTGGTTTTTAACAGTCCTACTTAGTAATCAGTTTAAGAGCAAGAAATAGGCTGTCTTCATAGAAAGGCATAATCCATGTACAGAAAGTAGTTAATACCTTTAAAAATATGTGGTGTTACCAGGTGCTATAGAATGTGGATCCAGAAGAAAGAGCCTGTATTATAGTAAGTGAACACTATATAGGGAGTTCATGAAGCTACATGCCTAAATGCTAAATTCCTGTATTTCAGAAGTTAGGATTGTAGCAATTTATAGAAATTTTCTTAAAACAATGTTTGGCTTCTTTTCCTGGTAGTCAATGGGTGGCTTATAATGGAGAGTAAAGGAATCCACTGACGTCTGACTTAATCCTTTGTTGTATTCTGACTTATTTCTGAACTCAGCTTCTAGATAACTGACAAGGATAAAGTGATGAAATATGTGGAAGAACCTCTTACTAGACTGAAAATAGTTCCATAAGAAGAGGTGCTTAGGTGCTTCCAATCTAGTGACTTAATCATTTCTATGCCCCATTCCTAGGGCCCAGTATAGTGGCTGACACATATCAGGCACGTGGTAAATGTCTGCTCTACTAACCTGAAGGTTTGGTAGTAAACAACAAAGTAAAGTTTGTATAGTTGTTTAACTTTAGCTTTCTTTGAGGTCTAATAATATGCCATATCAATGACTGCTGTTGAAGACCTCCATTTTGGCTTTGAATTAAAATAACTTTGATATCAGCTTAAAGGCTGGAACTTGAACAAATGTGTTCCTTAACACAGGAGACCTGTGATGTGATATTATGGAAAGCACACAGGATTTGAATGCCAAAGACAGTATTCCACACTGCTTTGTTTGATCTTTAGAAAGTCCCTTGCCCTCCCTAAGCCTTAATTTGTTTATTCATTCACCTTAACTTTTGCTGAATGCACACTGTATGCCTTTTACAGAGATGAAAAAGACAAATCTTGACCTGGGGATGCTTAAACATACAACAACAGAAAAATACAACTTGAATGTTTCCTCATCTATAAAATCAGAATTACAATACCACCTACTGAATGGGTTTTATGAGACAATTACAACAACAGTACTTAACTTTTTTTTTTTTTTTTGCGGTACGCGGGCCTCTCACTGTTGTACCTCTCCCGTTGTGGAGCACAGGCTCCGGACGTGCAGGCTCAGCGGCCATGGCTCACGGGCCCAGCCGCTCCGCGGCATGTGGGATCTTCCTGGACTGGGGCACGAACCCGTGTCCCCTGCATCGGCAGGCAGACTCTCCACCACTGCGCCACCAGGGAAGCCCTAACTTTTAATGTATATAAAAATGCTTTTAAAACTGCAAAACTACAAATGTTATTTGTTATTTTTATTATTATATAATCATTCCTCATATTTTCTGTTTTTTTCTTAGGTTGAATTTCAACTTGATATTAGTTCCTGAAAAACAGTATAACATCATTTTTTCATAGAAGTTTTTCTGATTTCTCTTTTGGAATAAATCAGGAAGCTTAGAACACTGGTTCAAGCTTTACCTGTCAACCTACTTCCCAGCTATAAATTTAGAATGTGAGTAGTTTTTTTCCTTTTGTTAAATTGATATATAATTCACATGCCACAAAGTCCACCAATTTAAAGTGTACAATTCAGTGGTTTTTAGTATAGTCACAAGGTTGTACAACTGTCACCACTAATTCCAGAACATTTTCATCACCGCAAAAAGGAACCCTGGACCCATTAGCAGTCACTTCTTATTTCTTCTCTGGCCCAGTTCCTGGTAACCCTCACCTGCAAGTTCCTTTCTATTTCTATGGATTTGCTTATTCTAGACATTTCATATAAATGGAATCATGTAATATGCAGCCTTTTGTATCTGGTTTCTTTCACTTAGAATAATGTTTTACAAGGTTCATCCATGTTATAGCATGTTTCATGTTTTTAATGGGATAATATTCTATTGTATTGATATGCCACAGTTGGTTTATCCATTTATTAGTTGATGGACATTTGGTTTGCTTATTACACTTTTTGGCTATTATGAATATGAATATTATGCTATGAACATCGATGTACAAGTTTTTGTGTGACATATATTTTCGATTCTCTTGGGAATATACATAGGAGTGGAATTAATGGTTCATACAGTAACTCTATGCTTAACTTTTTGAGAAACTGAGTAGTTTGATTTTGATAATTGCTTTTCTAGAGCTTAATGCACCTAATGAAGGAATGATAAAAGCCATTGCCAATGCATGAAAAAATAATGCAAAGGGAAACAATAAAATAAATCTACAACTCTCATAAAGCCAAACTGCATTGGGTGCTATTGCCTGTGGAGGTCTAATTTAATGGTCAGTACTCCTGTACAGAGTTGTATTAAGGAGGTAAACTTTTCTGAGATTATGTGCAATTATGTTCCAGCTGTCACTCTCTGGATTAAAAAGATAAACTCTGGTTTCCAAAGTGGACAGTGTGGTATAAATTAGCTAAATGGGAAAGCTTGGCTTGTGCTTTAGTGCACTTTAGTTTTCAAGTTGGAGATCTATACCTCTTTGAGAGGCAAACCCATAGGCCACGGCATGTTGCTATAAGCTGTGTTTTTTGGTGGTGACAAAAACCACAAGGGAGTAAAACTGTTTAGTTCTGAAGTAGGGATAAAAGACACATAGCTGCTTTATAAATGGAAGATGAGAGGCAGTGTTTTTAGTTACAAATTGCAAGATAAGTTATTTTTAGTGAAACATTAAAAACAAATGTTTATTAGACTAGGTATCTGTCACATGTTAGTCAACTTGGAGAGACCTAGATGCAATTCTTGGCTATCAACATACACAAAACACAAATATACCTTGAATTTTTCCTTTACTAAAGTCACTTATTTCACATGTACCTTTTTCCTAGAGGACGTGATTAAAGTTGTGAAATGTCAGTAAGCACATTCTCTTAAACGCTTAAGCTTTCAACTTCTCCTTCTCCACACTTCTTTCCCTTTACTGTCTACTAAAGTCTGCACTTCTCAAACATACCTTTTTAATACTGTTGACAGGTCCATCTCTGTAAATTCTTTTATATTTGGCTCTTAAGCAAAAAGAATACATTCCTTCTAGTGATTATTTATTGTTGTATAACAAACCAACTCAAAGCTTAGTGGCTTACAACCATACCAGCTTCTTTCTCATGATTCTGTGGGTTGGCTGGGCTGACTCACATGGCTGCATTCAGCTGGCAGGTCAGCTGGGAGGCCTGAGTAGGCATCTCTCCTTAGAATCGTTCATTCTTAAGGTGACTAGACTGGGCAGATCTCAGGGCAGCATCCCAAGAGGGTAAGTCTCAAAGCCTAAGAGCTTATCAAGGCTATACTTGTGTCATGTTTGCTGATGTCCCCTTGGTTAAGCAGAGTGAATGTGGAAGGAGACTATATTATGAGTCATTGGGGCCACTAGGGTAGCAGTTTGCACTTGAATATTCATTAAGATAAACTATATTTTTTATTCCTTTTTCTCTTTGCTCTTTAGTTTGGGAAGTTTCTATTGACATCTTCGAGCTCACTGATTCTTTCCTCGGCCATGTACAAGCTGCTGCTGAGCCAATCAAAGGCATTTTTCATTTCTGTTGCAGTGTTTTTGTTTTCTAGCATTTCCTTTTTTTTTTTTTTTTCATTTGAGCCCTTAGGATATTAATCATAGTTACCGTAAATTCTTAGTCTTATAATTCCAAAATCTCTGTCATAACTGAGTCTGGTTCTGATGCCTGCTTTATCTATTCAAAATGTGGGGGTTTTTTGTTTTGTTTTTTTGCCTTTTAGCATGCCTTGTAATTTTTTGTTGAAAGCTGGACATGATGTATCAAGCAAAAAGAACTAAGGTAAACAGGTCTTTAGTGTGAGGTTTTATGTTTATCTGGCTATGAATTAGATTGCATTTACTGGTTGCTGTAGCTGTAGGTGTCAGAGGCTAAAATTTCCTGTAGTGTCCTTGTTTTTGTCTCTTCTGTTGTCTTTGGGTTTCCTTTTTAAATAGGGTTTGAACCTTGCTCCCCTGTTGTTTTATAGGAGCCTGATTGATGTGGTGGTAAGATGTAGGGCGTGGGTAAGTGTTCTCTAGTCCTGTGATTAGGTCTCAGTTTTTTAGTGAGCCTATGACCCTGGGCTGTGACTTTCATAAGTGCTTCTCAGGCCTTTTCCCCTCTCACCTATGAAGGTGAGACAGGAAGACTAAAGGGGGGCTAGAGCTGGATATTCATTACCACCAAGTCAGTTAGGCTCTGGTAAAAAGGAAAGTTGGTTAGGTTTTCGTAAAATAATTTCCCTTGAGGGCATGCCTTTGTTAAGAAGAACTGTAGCTCTGGGAGTATTTGAAAATGTTTATTTTCCCCCTTTCTCCTGACAGAAGCACAAGAGGATTTTTCTTAGATCTTGACCCTGAGAACCTGTGTGGCTCACAGAGGTAAAAATCATGAAAGTTTGGGTCCCCAAAGGTAGGAGTTTTTAATCTCTTAAAGTAGTCTCAAACTGAGTCCCCAGAATTACCCTTTAAGTGTTCCTGCCAGTGGCTGGCCCTAGCTGTGGCTTCTGCTCTGGTAAGCTGCCATTTTATGCATTTGTCTGTCTTTCCAGTTTTGGGGGCAGCGGTTTGCCCAGTGTCTTCAATTCTCTAATGGATCTAAGAAGAGTTGTTGATTTTCATTTTGGTCATCATTTGGCTGGGGCAGGGGTGGGAATGGAAGGGAGGATGGGAGTATGATTTCCAAGCTCTTTACATGTTGGACCGGAAACCAGAAGTCCCCAGTACTGTACTTGTTAAACAGAGATTTTTCATTCATTTGTTTTTTCTTTCTTTTCTTTATTTTAAAATATATTTCAAGAAATGGGCAACCAGGCCTATTTTACATTGTTTATTGATTAAAAAAAATATAAAATCTTGAAATAAATTAAGTAGCATTCATATTTTAAATTGCTACTTTTTATAAATGTACACAATTAAGTAAAAATGTATTATAATGGTTAGTAAACTGCTCACTGAATTAAATTTTAAAATAAGAAATATTTTGTGTAAAGACCAATCTATACTAAATTCCAGGCCATTTGCCAAGCTATACAAAAACACTAAAGCAACTAAATAAAACCAATGGGGATATCTGTCTAGGATACTAGAGTTTTTCCTCAATGCACTTATGAAAATAAAAAGAAAATATTCAAAGATATTATAGCTTTTGTGTGTTGTTTTTAAAAAACAGAACAAGATTTTCTTTATTGACTGTCAAATTATTTCCTTTTTGTGTTGCTCCTAATAAAGTTACATTTTTCATGTTTTGACTTTGCTAATGCTAAATCTATATTACTTCTTGTTCATTTCTGATCCATATTATACACCAATCCTTCAAAGGAAGACTTCCTTCACAAAAATGTCACCTGTCAGTCCACAATGGCCTCTTCTTTGAGTTCCTATTGTACTTATTGTTGCCATTAATTTGATACTTATTGCTTTGTAATTACTATTTAAGAAGACACTTTAAAATACCTATGTCGGGCTTCCCTGGTGGCGTAGTGGTTGAGAGTCCGCCTGCCGATGGAGGGGACACGGGTTCGTGCCCCGGTCTGGGAGGGTCCCACATGCTGCGGAGCGGCTGGGCCCGTGAGCCATGGTCGCTGAGCCTGCGCGTCCGGAGCCTGTGCTCCGCAACGGGAGAGGCCACAGCAGTGAGAGGCCCGCGTACCGCAAACCAAACCAAACCAAACCAAAACAAAAACCTATGTCTAGCTCCTGAAATATAAAGTTCTTGATATTTGAAATATAAAGTAACAACGTCTTGATATTTTTGCACATTCATAGCACCTGGCAAAGTGTCATGTTCAGTTATCCAGGCAAATAAGGAGAAGGATATCAAATTTTTACGAAGTCTTATAGGTAATGATATGGAATCCTAGTCTTTTCTTAAGACTCCACACTCTAGACACCTAAGTCTTATAGAAGGGGCCTGTGAATAGTGAAGTCAGTCATCTTCCAGAAAGTTACTAGTCTTCTAAAAATCTTTCATTAGTGGCTTATCACCTTATTTTTTCTTGTTTTTACTCTCCAAATAAATTACAGACTTTTTGAGGATGATGAATATATTTTATACTGTTTTTAAAAAATGTTTTTTGGCTGCTTTGAGTATTTTTTTTTTTTTTTTTTTGCGGTACCCGGGCCTCTCACTCATGTGGCCTCTCCCGTTGCGGAACACAGGCTCCGGACGCGCAGGCTCAGCGGCCATGGCTCACGGGCCCAGCCGCTCTGCGGCATGTGGGATCTTCCCGGACCAGGGCTTGAACACGTGTCCCCTGCATTGGCAGGCGGATTCTTAACCACTGTGCCACCAGGGAAGCCCGGCACTAGAGTTTCTTATTTTCTTTCTTTTGGTTTTCCAGAATATGACTGTGACCCACTTGCATCTGTGTAGATGGGATTTCTAATTGCTGAATAGCTGAATAATTTGTAAACTTCCTTACAGTTTCTCAGACTTTCTGTATTTCTTGTAATTAATTAATTCAATTTACAATTAAATGAAGAGGATGTATCAGTACTGCTTAGAGCTATTCCATATTTTCCCTCCTTCCCTTTCTCTCTTTCATTGCAGTGAAAAAAAATAATCATTATTCGCCATGCCCTCATCTTTATTTCTGTGGACTTGACTATTCCTGTGAGGTCTTTACTTGGTGTGAGGTAAGGAAAGGGAATGACTCTTCTTGCAAGAATTCATTCTTTCAGATAAGAAGAATGTCATGGATAATCCAGCAGGGCATAACAACTCTTTCCATTATCTTGTTATGAATTATGATTTTTGACACAAAAATATGCCTGAATAAGTACTGCTCAAGCTAAAATTTTTGGGTATGAGAATTTAAAATGTGATGAGTAATTAAAATAAAATGACTCAAGACTAAAAAAATTCTTTTACGGATAATTATGTGTGGAATAATGGAACATGACTATACTTTGAAGATAATTTCAGAAAATATGCAGGTGAGAAATGAACATAAAGAATAAAATGTGTTTTGACACTGGAAGATGTAATTGACAATTACTGATTAAAATGGAGAAACCTGAAAGGTTAAAATTATAGAAAGACAATGTGCTTATATGTTACAACAAATCATTTTTTCTCAATAATCTAATGTTTACCATCAATATGAATTTCGTTATACCTAATCCAAACGCTTTTCTGCCCTTTCACACCAGTCTACCATACATTTTAACTGCTCTTATATTTGAAGCATATAATGAAGAGTGCACAGTAGTTAAAGGTTACTTAAGCTTTTCTCAGATATGTTAACAAATAGTAACATTAGAGGACTAAAGGGAAATGATTTTATAACAGCAGGGCCAAATAAGCAATTTAAGAGGTAGAAAACAATTCTTGGTCTAATAGTGTTATTATTTAGAAATGACCAACAACTCCCTAATCCATACAATTTGGCCTACATGCTCCTATCTACTAAGTTCTTATTAAATATTATTTAGGAAATTCGGGTACTTATTGCAGGTCTCTGGCTAATTTACAAGAGTAGTAAATGGTTATTTAGAAAATTAATGACTCCTCTGTAATATAACTGTCTAATAACATTTGGCTATTCACGCTTTGCTAGGAAGTGGAGTAAGACCACAGAGTATTTGGTAACAATAAGATCTGTCTACAAGCAGAAAGGATAATTAGGCCAGGCCTTTTTTGAATAACACTAAGGCATGTTATTGTCTCTGGCAGTGGCTTTCAAACTTTTTTGATCACAGCCCACAGTAAAAACTACATTTTATGTCACCACCCAGTAAGGACACAGATACACAAACCCTAAAATAAAGCTTTCGTGAAACAATACTAAATGTAGGATACACTTGATATTTTCTACCTTTTATTCTTTTAAATAAAAAGCCCTTAACAGAACCCATTAAATTCATTTCATGATCCACTAATGAGTAGTGACCCTTAGCTGCTCTATAAGAAAACCAGGGTTGCAGTTTCTGAAGTATTCATTTGTGGTCGTTCTCTTCCTAGAGTGGAAAGTTCTCTACTAGTGGGGCTGTATGGGTTGGAAGGTATAGTTTAACCAAGTAATTTTTCTTTAGACTTCAACATGCTTAATTAACATTTAAACTAGTAATTTTCATCCTTTAAAATTTGGGGCAGGTTTTCATAATAGTACTTCCTAAATCAATTAAATTAAGTGCCACTTCCCTGTTTAGAACATATATTTATGCATGAAATATAGCATATGTGTGAAATCTTTTTAAAATATTTATGATTACTTATTATTAACATATTTCTCAAATTAAAAGCAATATATGATCAGTGTATAAACTAAAATGCAAAAAATAAAGAACAAAATCCCACAACCAAGAGGTATTCCTGGTAACGTTTCTATGTCATTTTGTTTCTGTATTTTTCCTATACATGGGTTCACTTAAAAACTCCACACCCACACCCACACAATTTGGATTATGCACACAGATGTGCCTCCTTCCCAAGTGTTATACCATAAACATTTGTTCATTTCATCAAAAATTATTCTAAAATATTTTGTAGGCTGGAAATTATTATAAGATATCATAACTTATTATTTCTCAATTGTTAGACATTTAGATTTTCCCAGTTTGCTATAGTCTTTTATCTTTGTTTATGATTTTTTGCAATGAAAATGTATGCGTTCATTTGATTTGTGCATTTATCTTTTCTACGATATTTTCTCCTTTGTGTTTATGCTTACAAATTCCTTCCTAACCCAGGGAAGAAGTAAATATATAATTGAGTGAGAATAAACTCAATGTTCCATTATTGTTTTGGAGTAGATTAAAAAGCAATCATGCTAAGGAAATATTTTTCCATTTACTTAAAAAAACAGCAATGTGTAGTGAATATTATTGAATGGGTTTTTAGCATCTAATAAGATATCCTACTAGGTACCAATGCCTAGTTTGTAGTAGAGGCTCAATAAATATATATTGTGAACAACAAACACTGATTAAAAAATATCTTCTATATCTAATTTTTGGTAGGTTTCAATTTGCTGTAAAATTTATCTTTTAAAAATTAAAAGGGGGCTTCCCTGGTGGTGCAGTGGTTGAGAGTCTGCCTGCCGATGCAGGGGATGCGGGTTCGTGCCCCGGTCCGGGAAGATCCCACATGCCGCAGAGTGGCTGGGCCTGTGCGCCATGGCTGCTGAGCCTGCGCATCCGGAGCCTGTGCTCCGCAACGGGAGAGGCAACAACAGTGAGAGGCCCGCGTAACGCAAAAAAAATAAAATGAAATAAAATAAAAAAATAAAAAGGACTAAAAGTAGTAAATAGTTACAGAAATGTACCAAATAGGAAGTGAATCTCTTGAAATCTTGCTCTTCCAAGATAAATGTTTACAGTTTGATGAGTATTTTTCTAGATTTTTTCCTATGAAGTGAGAATTATTCATTTAACTGCACAAAAATATATCACATAGATCTTTACTGTTGTATTGTTATATTGAAAAAAAAAAACCCCAGCAAATTATCCAGTTACTGTATCTACATACAAAACAATTCCAAAAGAAACCAGAACTAAGAATGAAATTTTACCATTTGCAACAACATGGATGGACTTTGAGCATATTATGCTTAGTGAAGTAAGTCAGACAGAGAAAGACAAATACTGTATGTTTTTACATATATGGAATCTAAAAAATAAAACAAACAAATGAATACAACAAAATAGAAACAGACTCATAGATAGAGAACAAACTAGCGGTTACCAGAGGGAAGAGTGGTGGTGAGAGAGGCAAGATAGGGGATGGGAATTAAGAGTTAAAAACTACTAGGTATAAAATAAATAAGATACAAGAATATAATGTTCAGCACAGGAAATGTAAGCCATATTTTATAATGACTTTAAATGGAATATAATCTATAAAAATATTGACTCATTATGTTGTACACCTGAAATTAATATAACACTATAAGTCAACTATACTTCAATTAAAAAAAATTAGGACTAGCTAGATGAACAGACATGGAAAGATTTACACAATATACATTATATGAAAAAAAAAGAGGGAGGCAACTCTTTAAAAAATTGATTTACTGTTATGATAATAAAGACATTTTCCGCATTTTAAACCATCAGTGCATTCCCGAGGTAATCACCTACTTGATGGTCTTAAGTAAGTAATTCTTTCAAAATACAGATGAATTTAAATTGTTAGTATTTTAGATAGCAGTTTTGATTGATAATTCACCAGTCAGCTAAGTTTTTGCTTTTGGGTATAATGGCTTTGTATACTAGCCATAAAATTATACTAGCTTTATGAAGTTATACTAGCTTCATAAAATGAAATAGGTAACTTCATCTTTTTTCCCCCTGCATTCCAAAACATCTAATCTAGAACTAAAATTATGTGCATCTTGAAAGTCTCAAAGAGTTAACTGATAAAAAATAAAACCCGCTGGTCCTGGAATCTTTTATATACAGTTTAATATATATATGAATTAAAATGTAAATAAGTAATTTGTTCAAATCAACTATATCCAGATTTATTTTAAGTTTCCTTGACTGACAGTGGTACATTAACGTATTTGACTATACAGTTGACCCTTGCATAACACAGGTTTGAGCTGCACAGTTCCACTCATATGCAGATTTTTCTCAATAGTAAATATTACAGTACTATACAATTCACACTTGGTTGAACTGGAGGATACAGAGGAATGAGGGCCAACTATAAGTTATAGGCAGATTTTTAACTACACAGAGGGTTGGTGCACCTAACCTCCCATGTTGTTCAAGGGTAAACTGTAATTGAGTCTGTAAATTTCTCCTTGAATTTTTCAGTTTTTGTTTCATGGAATGTTTCTGTGCTGATGCAGTAGCATGATGACAGTATTAAATCTGTACAGTTAGCTTAAAAGGAAATGCACTCTGGTATGTTATGTTATGCCATTATATAAAATGAAAATGGCTATATAATGAGTTCTTCCCTTTTTTTAGTTCATTTAACAATGGAGAGTAACAGTAACTCTGTTTACACGTACTTCTTCACGGTTAGGACTCTAGCACTCTCAAAGAAGCATATGAATTGTTAGGATTCCTTTTCCTCCTTAGAGAATTGAAATGTTCACAGTTGTATTTATGGTGATTTGGATCGTATCTCAGCCAGCTAGCCATCTGTCAAGATCAGACATCCTTTGCTTAGTCTTATTTCCCTTTTGTCTTGATTGATTGCATTTCCCTTTATTCAAATGTAAAACAAGATTTTTCTTTATAATCATATATCAAAACATATGATTACATAATATTATATAAATCTGTATAATATTCCATATATGGAAAAACTAGGATTTTCTAGTTTTCTAGTCCACATATGAAAAAGCTAGGATTAATCTAGGAGTAGATTGGAGTCCTAATTTTTACTTCTTCTAAGATGAGCTCTGTTAACTAATTTACTATTTCATACTTTGATCAAGATAACTGAAGTAAATGCTCCCAATCTCTCTGTTACTTCAACTGAAAAATAAGGATAATTATGTGGCTCCATACAACAGGAATATATGAAGAATTTAATGTTAATAGATTTGTCATGAGGACATTTTGTAATCTACTGATGTAAGTATACAGAAAGACAACGTATAATATAAAAAGTGAAGATTTTATAAAGAATGTGAAAACATGATGATAATTTTTGTCATCCAGTTTACTTCGTTAATATATTGATTAAAGGTGCTATTATGCATATCAAGTCTTACCTGAACCATTTTTCAGATATCCATTTGCATCTACAGTTGTATACATGATATAAGGTCCAGGCTGATTCACTCCAAAGGGCTGCAATAACAAAGAAATAGTTAAGCCTTGGAAAGTAAGTGCATCATTTGAAGTTTCTGGCAAATCTATTACAAAAAGTAAACACTCCTCCATAAAATTCTTACATAGATGGCAGTTACTTAGAGAACATGTTCATAAATAGATAACCAGTGTTATCTATTAAAAACACCCTGTATTAGTAGAAAATTCTTAACACTTTAAATGATTTGATAGTTGTATTTATATAGTTCATTAATTTTATTAGATATTTCTAAGATCTAATCATGTCTTTTCTTTATTACATAAGGATGAGTATTTTAGGCAAAATTTTCTTTACTACTTTTGGTCCCACCTGGAATAGTTTTATTATGACATTTCTGTTGAACATAGCATTGCTTTTCCCTTCTGGAACAGACTGGGCATAGTTTACATTTTCTCAATAAATAAAATTTCTCAAAAATATATAAAATCCATCCATAATAATCATAATAGAATAAAAAATATTGCTGAGTAGTTCCAAAACATTTTTATCTCCTGCACTAGACTTAGAGAATACATTATTTTCCACTCAAGGAAAACATCACTGGCAGAGCCTAGTTACAATGGTGAGGTTTATCTCCAACTTGTGTATTGTTCCCTATTTCTGGAACATTCCTCACACCTTGATACAATGATTTATTCCCTTTAGAAATCAAAGTTAATTAAATGGGGTACAAAGAAACCAATGTCTGCAATGGGTATCCTAAGAAGAGATGAGAAAATGATCAAGAAATGCTTTGAACACTTTGCAGAATTAAAAATTCTACTGTGCTTCCCAATAAAGTAGGGAAAAGTTAATAAAGAAGTTTAGATAGTTTAATTATGCACTACAAATGATTTTCCTTCAAGATGACAGGCAAGAAATTATTAATTTCATTGATTCTACAATAACATGATTGATATTTTAAGAACTTTAGAAATCCATTTGTTTCAATGACCATGAGAAAACAGGTTGCTACAAGAATGGAATTACTCATAAGACATTACTAATTGAATAAGTTTCATAATAGACTATCACACAAAAAATAAAAGCAAACTTGTTAATGAAGTACTTTTATGTAGAAAGAAGAATATTATGCTTTGTACAACATACTACTTCCATGAAAGAATTACCAAAATTCTATATCTATATTGCTGTTTGTAGATAGGCAAAAGAAAGCATTTTTCTTTAGATATGCATGTTTTTAAAAAAATTAAAGTATAATTGAAAAAGTGAAGTATATTGTGTTAGTTTCAGGAGTACAGCATAGTAATTCAGTTATTTTTTCCCATATATTCCTTTAAAGGTTATTAAAAACAAGATATTGAATAAAATTCCCTGCTTCCTCTCTCCTCTGGTAACCTTAAGTTTGTTTTCTACGTCTAAGAATCTGTTTGTTTTTTATATAGATTCATTTGTATTATTTTTTAGATTCCACATAGACATGATATCTTGTCTTTCTCTGTCTGACTTACTTCACTAAGTATAATATTCTCTAGGACCATCCATGTTACCGTAAACGGCAATATTTCGCTCTTTCTTATTGCTGAGTAATATTCCATTGTATGTATATACACCACATCTTCTTAAGCCAATTGTCTGTTGATTGGGTTATTTATTGTACATGTTTTGGCTATTGTAAATTGTACTGCTATGAACATTGGGGTACATGTATCTTTTTGAATTAAAGTTTTCATTTTTTCCTGATATATACCCAGGAGTGGAATTGCTGGATCATATGGTAGTTCTATTTTTAGTTTTTTAAGGACCCTCCATATTGTTTTCTACAGTGTCTGCACCAATTTACATTCCCACCAACAGTGTAGGAGGGTTCCCTTTTCTCCACACCCTCTCCAGCATATACTATTTGTAGACTTTTTGATGACGGTCATTTTGACTGGTGTGAGGTGATACCTCATTGTAGTTCTGATTTGTATTTCTCTAATAATTAGTGATGTTGAGCATCTTTTCACGAGCCTGTTGGCCACCTGTAGGTCTTCTTTGGAGGAATGTCTACTTAGGTCTTCTGCCCATTTTTTAATTGGGTTGTTTTTTTGCTATTGAGCTGTATGAGCTGTTTGTATATTTTGGAAATTAAGTCCTGGTTGGTCACATCATTTGCAAATGTTTTCTCCCATTATATAGGTTGTCTTTTTATTTTGTTGATGGTTTCCTTTGCTGTGCAAAAGCTTTTAAGTTTGATTAGTTTCCATTTATTTTTCTTTTTATTTCTTTTGCTTTGAGAGACTGATCTAAGAAAATGTTGCTATGATTTATGTCAAAGAATGTTTTGCCTATGTTCTTTTCTGGTTTTATGGTGTCATGTCTTATATTTAAGTCTTTAAGCCATTTTGAGTTTATTTTTGTGTATGGTTTGAGGAGTGTTGTAATTGATTTGTATGCAGCTGTTCAGCTTTCTCAACATCACTTGTTGAAGAGACTGTCTTTTCTCTACTGTATACATATATATATATTTTCATGTTGCTTCTGAAATCCCCAGTTGTTTAATTTTTATATAGAATCTAGGTCTCTTAGATCCATAAAATCTATAGGCAAGAAGGCTATAGGGAATTACCATAAATTAGCTGGGCTAATGGAATAAATAAAAGGAAAGTTTTCATCTAATTATCTGGACAACATAGACAGTGTTAAGCTAACTGTCTAATCTTATGGCTCTAACACTTGTTAATTAGCATAACTGCTTGAATTATCTCCCTTAATAAATTTAATTTTTAGTGAAATTGACCCTAAAACACTCCTTTTGGAGGATAAAATAGAGTTGGTGTGGAAGTCTAAATAAATTTTATACTTTTCATTTTTTTTATTCAGTTATCCTATTTTACGAGCAAGTGGAATTTCTAAGTCTTTCTGTGAATTTAGTCTCTTCTGATGTCGTGATCAAATATCATCAAAATGCAGTGTTCCAGCTAGAGAAGTGAGGATTGTGTTCAGGCACTGAATATTGGTAGAGCTTTAAGTGAAGAATTCACTGTGCATTTATAGCATTTACCAGGTCTCAATGAACTGTCTTTAGTATTACACTGATCTCAGTGAATATGCTGAGAATTTTAGATTCCTAGAAACAATCATAATAATAGCCAAAGTTTATTGAACATCTACAGTATGCCAGATACAGTAGTAACAACTTTATATGCATTGGCTCAACAGTCTGTTTTATCCATTTTCGAGATGAGAAAAATGAGGGCTTTGCACAGGGCCCCATGTCTAGTAAGTAGCAGTCAGGAATCAAACGTAGGTAGTCTGGCTTCAGGGTCCACACTCTTAAACATCGTGCTGTACTGACAGGCACTGATAATAAAACTGGAACCAAACACTTTTTGAAATGAATATATGGCATTTTCACAAAAACATGAAGCTGTATTTATAATTCTTCAGGATGCTGGCAGTTCAACCTGTGTAGCATTTAAAAGCCCTTTAAAATAACAACTTTATAATTTGGTCTTATCCCACAAATTGAACACTATTATCACTGCCCCCCAAACCACACCTTTCCTGTATTTTTGGGATTCTTTGACCTTCAAAGTAGGATATGCTCTCTTGGTTCCCTTGCATGTGAATAATTGCTGCAGGTGATAGGACAACCTGGGTGGCTTTTAAGCTACATATGAATAAATTTTGAATGGGACGCTCTCTCAAAGGGATTTTTCTTATAGAATCCAAGGCAATTGGATTGTAGCCCAAGGCAATCCCTGCAGGGGTTGGTTCGAATTTCCCATGCTTGCTGATCCTGCATATACATCTCACAGAAAACTGTGTGATGCTAAATTTTAGCTCCTTCGGCTTCTGTGACTTAAAGTAGTTTTCCATGCTGGTACTTCTTCCTGGGGTAGTGTGTATGTTCAGTAAAGAGTCCTGTTGGAAGAATTTGTGTTGGGCCGTTACTTTCCTTGCTTCAGATGGGATGGAGGCCTCCCACAGCACACGCACTCCCTGAAGCCAATGGACTGGTGGGAGCTTCAGGAAGCAAAAAAAAAGCCCACCCAGTTTCTGGGGTGGGGTGGGAGCCTGGATTCATTTATTAATCAGGAGTTCTTGAGACAGGATGGACCGTAACCCATTGTTGTCCCCAGGAAAGAGTCTTTAAGAGCTGCTCACTTTGGACTGTTCTTTAGAGATACTCAACACAGGTCTTAATTGATATGAAACCTCTCTGTGATTCCTCCTCTGTCCGGTTGTCACTCTGAGATGACAGAACCCGAACATTCTCAAATTTATTAGCACAAACCCACAGCACGCTGTAGAATGAGAGAGAGAGAGAGAGAGGTGAAGAAGAAGAGGAAAAGGAGGAGGAAGGCGGAGGGGGCGTGGGAGGAGGAGGAGGAGGAGAAAGGGGAAGAGGAAGAAGAAAAGGGGGGGAGGGGAGAGAGAGAGGCGTTAAATCAGGAGCACACCCATCACATGCAGACAGGATGCAGTGGAGGCAGCAGGCTTGCGGCTGTCAGTGATTGGTCAGGTTCTTGCAGTCCAGGAATATTCTGGTTTTCTTTCTTCCTCTCTTCACCTGCGTCTGATAAGTTTAGAAGCTGAGGAGGGAGGCAAAGGCTATTGTACTAGCTTTTGGTCCCTCCAGCTTCCATTGTATATTCTTGCCTCCTCTGTAGTAGATTAACTGACCATAGGTGGGTGGGTTCATTTCTGGACTCTCTATTCCATTCCATTAATCTGTGTGTCTGTTTTTGTGCCAATACCAGGTTGTTTTGATTATTTTAGCTTTGTAGTATGGTCTGAAGTCTGGGGGGTTATACCTCCAGATTTATTGTCCTTTCTCAGGATTGCTTTGGCAATTCTGGGTCTTTTGAGCTTCCATATAAATTTTAGGATTATTTGTCCTAGTTCTGTGAAAAATGTCATGGGTATTTTGATAGGGATCACATTAAATCTGCAGATTGCTTTGGACAGTATGGCTGTCTTAACAATATTAATTCTTCCAATCCAAGAGCATGGGATATCTATCCATTTGTTTGAATCATCTTCAGTTTCTTTATCAGTGTTCTATAGTTTTCAGCATATAGGTTTTTCACCACCTTGGTTAAGTTTATTCCTAAATATTTTATGAGGTAATTTTATTTTATTTATTTATTTTTTTGCCGTACGTGGGCCTCTCCCTGCTGTGGTCTCTCCCGCTGCGGAGCACAGGCTCTGGACGTGCAGGCTCAACGGCCATGGCTCACGGGCCCAGCCGCTCTGAGGCATGTGGGATCCTCCTGGACCGGGGCACGAACCCGCGTCCCCTGCACTGGCAGGCGGACTCCCAACCACTGCGCCACCAGGGAAGCCCTTGATGTAATTTTAAATGGGATTTTTTTTTAACTTTCTCTTTCTGATATTTCATTATTAGTATAAAGAAATGCAACAGATTTCTATATATTAATCCTGTATCCTGCTAACTTGCTGAATTCATTCATTTGTTCTAATAGTTTTTCTGTGGAGACACTAGGGTTCTCTACATAGAGTATAATGTCCTCTCAAATAGTGACAGTTTTACCTCTTCCCTTCCAATGTGGATAGCTTTTATTTCTTTTTCCTGTCTGATTGCTATGGCTTGGACTTCTAATACTATGTTGAATAGAAGTGGTGAGAGTGGGCATCCATGTTTTGTTCCTGAATTTAGTGGGAAGGCTTTTAACTTTTCACCACTGAGTATTATGTTGGCTCTGGGTTTGTGATAAATGGCTTTTATTATGTTGAAATACATTCCCTCCCACTTTGGTGAGAGTTTTTATCATGAATGGATTTTCAATTTTGTCAGATGCTTTTTCTGCCTCTATTGAGATGATCATATATGTGGTTTCTGTCTTTCCTTTTATTAATGTGGTGGACCACACTGATTGATTTGTGTATGTTGAATCATCCTTGTGACCCTGGAATGAATCAAACTTGATAATGGTGTATGATCCTTTTTCTGTATTGTTGGATTTGGTTTGCTAATATTTTGTTGACGATTTTTGCATATATATTCATTAAAGATATTGGCCTGTAATTTTCTTTTTTGTAATGTCTTTGGTTTAGGAATCAGGGTGATGGTGACCTCACAGAATGAATTTCAGAGTGTTCCTTTCTCTTCAATTTTTGGAATAGTTTGAGGAGGATAGGTGTAAGTTCTCTGTATACTTGATAGAATTCCCCAGTGAAGCTGTCTGGTCCTGGACTTTTGTTTGCTGGGAGTTTTTTCTTTTAATTACAGAATCTATTCCACTTCCAGTGATTGGTCTGTTCAAATTATCTGTTTCTTCTTGACTCATTTTAGCAGGCTGTATGTTTCTGGAAACTTGTCCATTTTTTGGAAGGTTGTTCAACTTGTTGGCATGTAACTGTTCATAGTATTCTTCTATGATTTTTAATATTTCTGTGCCCCAGTCTGTCTCTGCATAGCTAGACTGAATCTTTTCTCAGATATCACGCCAAGCTGTGGTGTGGAGTGAGTGGGGCTGGGGTGTTTGCCCCTTTCAGTTGGAAAGGGCAGCAAGGTGGCAGCCACCAGTGCAAGGCTCTCTCTGCCCTGATAGTTGGCAAGCCAGCACATGTGCACTCCTTGTGAGTAGAGTCTAGGCTTCTCCAGCCCTTTTGTCCATCTCAGCAGACTTCCCAGCAGGCAAGGGGGTTTGTCTCCTCCATGCAGGACCCCAGGACTGGAATGCCGAGATTGTGGCTCAACTAGCTTGCTCCTCAGGGCAAGGGTTGGCCTGTGTGGACCTTCTCTTCCTTACAGATCCCTCCCAGGGGTGCAGGTCAACCCAATGCCTTTTTTTCCCCATCCTACCCGGTTCCACGGAGATCTTTCTTGCAGCTTTGGTTTTCTAGGAGTTCTTCTGCTAGTTTCCAGTTAGTTTCCTGTGGGAATTGTTCCACAGGTAGATGTAATTTTGATGTGTTTGTGGGGACAGGTGAGCTCCAAGTTCTACTCTGCTATCTTGATTCCTGCATATATATGCAGTTTTAAAGCAAATCACAGTTAACTTCATAGTTTAACTTCTATTCAACTATCTTCTTCATGCAATTATTCCTTTTTTTCTTTATAAGTTTTATCATATACATAAATGTTAAAATATATTTGGTTATGCCTATTTTAAGTTTTTATGTAAATGGAATAATACTATATGTATCCTTCTGTGACTGTTTAAAAAATACATTAATTTGAGACTCATCCATGATTAAGGATGAGTAGCTGTAGTTCACTTTCACGGCTGTAAAGTATCCCACTGTATGATTATAGCATAAATATTTTTCATTCTTTTGTTGATCAATGCTTGTTCCCATTTATTTTTTTGCCATGATAAACACCGCATTCTTATGTATGTCACCTGATGTACAAGTGCAAACATTTATCAGGGGTTATGGACCCAGAGGCAGAACTGTAAAGTCATATGATATATGTATCTTCAACTGTACCAGGTAGTGCCTATTCTTTTTCTTACTGAGGTGGTATTAACAGTTTATACTCCCACCAGCTGTAAGTTGCTTCACATGCTTAGCAACAAACATTGCTAATGTGGTATACACTTCTTAACATAAATTATTTCATCCCTCCTAGGTTTGTTTCTTTGTAATAGGGTATGCCTTTTAACACTTTAAATCTGTCTCATTGCAATGAGGCTTGGAGATAATACTTATGAGGCTATATTTATCACAGTGTTATAACCTCAAATTTATTTTATTACCCATAGTCTAGTCTATGTACTGGAAGATTGGTATCTTGGGCTATAAGTATTGTTTTTTGTGAACCTTCCCAATTATATTCTTGAATATTTTTTTCTAATTCACAGTTGGAAAATTTCATACTCCTATTCATAGTATCTTATTTTACAGATTTATATAGGCTTTTCTCTTTTGTCCTATAGTCAATTAAAAACAACAGGTAAGCAAGTGTCTGAGTCCTAAAGCTGAAATTAACTTCTCACCATGCACCAGTCACTCTGATATTAAAAGACAAGGTCCAGAAATCCAGACTTGATTCCTCTACAAAGTGGTTCTCAAAATGTGATGCAAAGACCCCTGGAGTCCAAAAATCCCATTGGTAAAAGGGTTGGTAATTAGCAGTGGCACTAAACTATGGTTATTCAGACTTGGGTATTAGCCAACATTCTCTTGAAAATGACAAATTGAATGTCACTTTTGGGACGATAATTGATAGTATTTGTTGCTACTGATAAAATTTGAGCTTATAAATGAAATTTGAGTTTTGGAAGCCTTGTATCCACCACCATGAGCCTGACACATTAAAACCTAAAAACTTTACTTATGGGATCAGCAGTGATATTAACAAATGTGATTTTAAAATAGTATGTGATGAAACGTGTTAAAATTGGGAAGATACGCATACCTCAGTAAACCAATATTTTCCAAATGGCCAATGCATGATGTTACGAAACCATGCATACATGAAAGATCATTTAAATTACAAGACAGACCAATGGATTTTGAAGTAATAGAGTAGGGGAGAATCACTTCTAGATCTAGTAAGGACCAAAAAAAGTCTACATAAAAGAAATAAGAACACTGTCAAAAATTGTTAAATTTTTTTTTGCAAGAATCAAGGAGTATCTAAGAAAAACGACTGAATCTCAGTAAAACAGTGTTTATGGTTTTTTAACCTGCCCTATTCCCATAACCCCTCCCCAGCTCTGAAGTAGTCCTGAAGACCAATAGCTTTGCTACTAAGGGAGCTTTGAAAATGAACAGCTTAGCAGCAAAGGGAGGGGCGGATCTCCCTAATGTTCCATCCTCAGAGAATTATCACTATTTGACTTGTCTGGCAGTTCCCTGAAAAGCTACATTCTCAATATTTGTCTTTATTTGGCCAGACTGAGAGCTTGCTCAGTGTGAACAGCTCTATCAAACTGGAAGTTTATTAAAAACAATCATTAGCAATTGTTTTTATTGATGCTGCCTGAGACAGTGATATCAATTTGGGCTAATAAGCGGCTGACCAAATCTTAAAAGGAAAAATGTGAATGAGATGTTCAAAGGGGACTTTGAAAAGCTCTGACATATTCCTGGAATGTGAATGAGATGTTCAAAGGGGACTTTGAAAAACTCTGACATATTCCTGGGAATCTAGAAGTGCACACATATGTGTAACCTGTTTTCAGAAAAAAGAACTGAGAAGGACCTAATCTCTCAATCTTTTATTTAAGAAAAACTGTGTCCACTCACAGCTGACAATTAAAACTTACTGAATAAGGATTTCATGGTTATATACAATAAAGAATAAAGACTTCATAGTAATAATCCAGGAAACTCACTGGACAAACAGCAGCAATAACAACAAACTTAAGGGGGGGATTTTCAGGGTGAACACATTATTTATAATGTCCAGTTTTCAACAACAAAAAATTATGACACACACAAACAGGAAAGTATGTTTCATACAAAGGGAAAAAAAAAGCTGTCAATAGAAATTTCCCCCAAGGAAGCATAGGTGTTTGACTTACTAGGTAGAGACTTTAAATCAGCTATTATAAATATGTTCAAAGAAAGTAAAGGAAATCATGTAAAGAATTTAAGGAAATTATGAGAACAATATCTCACCAAAATAGAGTATCAATAAAGAGATATGTCATACACACAAAGAATCCCACACTAATTCTAGTGTACAATAACTGAAATAAAAAAATTCACTAGAGAGGCTCAATAGTAGATTTAAATTAGCAAAAGAAGGAATCAATAAAATTGAAGATATGTCAATTCAGATTATCCAGTGTGAGAAACAGAAAGTAAAATGAGAAACATAAAGAAAATGAACAGAGCCTCAGAGACCTGTGGGGCACCATCAAGAATATCAACAATAATAGGAGTCCCAGAGGAAAGGAGGGGAGGAGAGGCAGAAAGAATATGTGATGTGAAAATGTCTGAAACTGCCCAAATTTAATTAAATACATGAAACTGCACATCTAAAAGCTCAATGAACACCAAGTAGGATAAACTTGAAGAGATCCACACCAAGGTACATCATAGTCAAACTGTTGAAAGCCAAAGAGAGAATTTTAAATGCAACAAGAGATAAGCAACTTGTTATGTACAAGGGATCCTGAATAAGATTAAAGCTGATTTCTCATCAGAAACCCAGGAGTCCAGAAGACAGTAAGATGAATATTTAAAGTGTTGAAAGGAAAAGATAGTCAACCAAGAAATCTAAAAGGTAGCAAAATTATCCTTGAAGAATGAAGGGAAAATTAACACATTGTGAGAAAAAAACTGAGAAAGTTTATCATTAACACACCTAACTAACAGGAAATACTAAGGGAGTTCTTCTGGCTGAACTGAAAGTAGACAGGAACTCAAATCCACAGAAATAAATAAAAAGTATCAGTAAAGGTAACTATAGGTAAATTTACTAGATGCTATAAATGTATGTTTGTTTGTAGCTCTTTTCTCCTATCTAATTTAAAACACTACTGCATAAAGTAATAATGAAAAAACCATGTTGTTGGGCTCACAATGCATGAAGATGTAACATGTATGCAAATACAAGCACAAAGGAGGGGGGAGTAAACTGAGGCATATTGGAGCAAAGTCTGTTTATGCTACTGAAACTAAGTTGGTATTAATATGAAGTATATTGTTTTCTAAGTTACAATGGAAACTGTAATTCTGAGAGGAAACACTAAAAAAATAACTTCAAATATAGAGTACAAAAAACAAGGGAATTAAAATCAAATTCTAGAAAATATATAACACAAAAGAGAGCAGTAATGGTGGAACAGAGGAAGAAAAAAGACATAAGACATATAAGGAACAAAATAGCAAAATGGCAGAGATAAATCTACCTAATTAGTAATTATATTAAATGTAAATGGATTAAATAGTGCTACCAAAAGGCAGAGATTAGCAGAATAGATAGAAGAACATGATCCAAGTGTATGCTGTCTATAAAAGACACACTTTAAATTCAAAAACAACAAATAGGTTGAAAGTAAGAGCATGGAAAAGATATACCATGGATATAGTAACCAAATGAGAGCTGGAGTAGCCATACTAATAATAGACACAAACAGACTTTAAGATAAAAATGTTAGTAGAGATAAAAAAGGACAGTTTCATCAATCTATCAAGAACACATAACAATTATAAACATAAATACACCTAATAACACAGGCCCGAAATACATAAGGAATTGATGGGTGAAACAGGTAATTCAACAATAATGGTTGTCGGATACTATTATAATTATTAATAATACAGCAGTGTCATTAATGGATAGACCAATGAAGCACAAAATCAACAAGGAAAAAGAAGACTTGAACAGCACTAGAAATCAACTAGATCTAGTAGACATGTATAGAACACTGTACCCAACTTTAGTAGAATACATCTTCTCAAGCACACATGAAACATTCTCTAAGGGGAACCATATACGAGACCATAAAACAAGTCCTAATAAATGTAAAAGTACTGAAATTGTACAAAGTATGTTTTCTGATGACAATGGAATTAAATTAGAAACCAACAACAGAAAGAAATTTGAGAAATTCACAAATGTGTGGAAATTAAACAATAGGCTTCTAAATAACCAATGGGTAATGTGACAGAGTTGGAAATGTTCACTGATATAGTTTCAAATTCCACATTACAACTAACCTTTAAGTAACTGCCACTGTTGAGTTTTGGTATACTATCAGTTATCTGAACAGGATATGAAACATTCTCTTTTTCTACTATACAGCTGTGTAAGGCTAAATTTTTTTTTTTTAATATTTCAACCAAAACAATAATAAACAATGCAAAAGGAGATATGAGAATCTTTTTTTTTTTTTTAAATGACAGGTACTAAGGAGATTTGAAAAAAATACAAAGGAATGTTACTCTTCACTCATTTTGTATTTTGGAAAATAGTTATTTTTCCATAAAAATAACTTTAGTTTAGGTCAACATGTAATGGGTCTATTGTTTTAAAATGATTTAATAAAAACATTTAAAGTTGTTTCAGTTTTTATTTCAAATAGAGTAATTAATACTGATAAACAAAACTCGCTTAAGAAAAACTATTTGGAGTCTTCAGAACAAGAAGTTTGAGAATTGCTACTCTGTATCATGTACATAATGAGTACTCTGCCTTTCCCAATGGAAATGATATGACTGATACATGTGCCTGTGTGTTTTGGTTTCTTAAGCCTTATGTCATAGCATTAAACATGTTTCAGGATTTTTTTTCCCCCTTAAATAGTGCCATTTACCTCCATATGAATGTTTAGTACAAAATGTAGTAAATAGGATTATACCTTCAGCAAGTGCAAAAACTTGGATAACTTTTCCTTTGTGTCTCTTCTAATACAGTAGAGATGCTAGGAGTATTGCTGTATCTTTTAATACCTTTTACATACCTAGGTTATATTAGTGGTGGTCCAAAGAATTTCAATTTTTATAAATTTATTATTTGGGAAGTGATTGTATCATTAAGGAATTTTCAATTTAAAAGGATTAGGGATTTCTGAAACAATTAATTCCTCTAGTTTAAGTATTTATACACATACCTTGAATTCCTTTATGAAAACCTGAAAAGCTAATATGCCGGGAATGCAAACTATGGGAATATCAATCAGCAATAATGACAACACATCTGTGAAAATTTCACGTAACTTCTTTCTTACTTCTCTGAAATACTTTTCTTAATTCTTATAGATTGAATGTTTGTGCCTCCCCAAAATTAATACGTTGAAGCTCCAATCCCTAATGTGATGATATGTGGAAGGTAGTTAGGGTTAGAGTCATGAGGGCAGGGTGCTCATGATGGCACTAGTGTCCTGATAAGAAGAGACACCAGAGAACTTGCTCTCTCTGTCTCCCCCTGCGCACAAAGCTAGGACAGGCCATGTGAGCACACAGTGAGAAGAAGCCAGCCAGGAAGAGGGCCTTCAACAGAACCTGACCATACTAGCACCCTGATCTCGTGATCTTGGACTTCCAGCTTCCAGAACTGTGAGAAAATAAATTCCGATTGTATTTTGTAAAGGCAGCTTGAGGTGATTAAAACAAAAATTTAAAGGCCTGTGAGTTATTCCAAATATTTCATGTCATGAGAATATTTTAGGTATTAGCTTTCCAAATTTTGAAACTAAGAATGTAGTTTTTAGAGTCAGAGAATCTGGGTTCAAATTTTTCCTCTTCCACTTATTTTCTGTATAACCTTGGGCAAATTATTTAACTTTCAGTTCCCTCAACTTAAATTAGGGATAATCATAGTACCTATCTCATCGGATTGAAGTAAAGATTGAGTAAATATGTGTAAAATAATTAGATCAGTGCCTGGCACACAGTAAGTGCTCAATATGTATGCACTATTATCTTTTTACTTTGGCCAAATAAATTAATGTCTTTTTTGGTAGTGATATCTCATTTTCAATTATGTTGAACTACGAGTGAATAAAATTATCTTGATCAAAACCAGAAACATTTATCAAGTTAACATTCATTTTCTTTAGTGTACTGTAGGATTCTAAAACTACAGGAATAATTTATTTGCAAGAATGTACGTTTGGATGAAATTCCACTTCTGAGTATATATAATTGCTGTGTAAGAAGACAAGGTTGTTAGCTTACAGTAATCCCTTTTCTAAAAGTTCAGTGCTGTGGTTTTCAGACTTTAGCATATATCAGAATCTCCTGGAGGGATTATTAAATTATAGATTCACTGGCTGCATCCCAAGGTGTTCCTATTTGGTAGGTCTTGGTGAGGCCTAGGAGTGTGCATTTCTTACAAGTTCCCAGGAGATGCACTGATGCTGGTGGTTTGGGGACCCCTCTTTAAGAGCCATTTATCTATTGGGACTACACTTTGTATACTTTATAAAAATTGGCAGTTTATGAGAGTATTAAGTGTAACCTACACTTTTGTATACTGATTGGATTTTGACTGAATACAAGACAATAAAACCATTAATATAGTTGAGTGCATAAAAAACAATGTTTGAAACACTTCTCATTCTTTTCAGCTGCTTTTAGTGGTGCAGAAAATTGTTTCTCTAGTAGCAGTGCTCCTTTCTCAACCAGTACAAAGGCAAAAAAATTAAATGAGGGCTCACAGAATTGAAATTTCACAGAACTGAAAGCCAGTTAGAGAAAGATTTATATTGGGATCATTAAGAAGCTTTCCGAATTGTGTGATATAATCTGCAATGTTTACATTTATTTTAATTTATTTAGCTGTAAAAGGTATGATCTTAAAGTACTTATTGTGTAGCTGTTTCCTCATGACCCATACTATTATGACATCAGCATACTCATTTTTCATGCATAACTATAAAATAAAACAGCACGACCTTTTCCTCTTAAAGGCAAACTTTAGGCTATCTATTAGCTAGGTATAGTGAAGTGCAGAATCTTGCTGGAATGTGTGTGGGAGCAGAATTGCCTTGACAAGCAAAGAGGCACATGGAATACAGCAGAAAATATAGATATTTTAGCATTAAGTAACCTTTATTAAAATGTAGAAGCAAATTTTAATTTGCACGTGACAAATTCAGAGAGAGAGAATAACCATGGAGAGGAACAGTCTTACCTTCAACAACAGAGTATTTCAAATAAAAGATTCCTGTATTTTATGCAGTGTCACAAAAGATAGTTTAAAAATGATTTGGAGGGAACATCTCAGAAAAGGAAAATATCTGATTAGATGGATAATTAGGATGCTGGCTTAAAAAAGTTTAGGTGTACTGGTCAGAACACACAGCAAATCAGAGAAAGATGAGAGTAACTTGCTTTCTATTGTAGTTGTTATTCTAGCCCAGGAGTTGGCAAACTTTTTCTTTAAAAAGCCAGATAGTAAATATTATAGGCTTTGTGAGCCATAAGGTCTTGTGATGCAACTACTTAACTCTGATGTTGTAGCATGAAAGCAGCCATAGACAGTATATAAATAAATGAGTGTGGTTATGTTCCACTAACATTTTATTCACAAAAACAGGCAGCAAGCTGGATTTGGTCCACTGGATGGAATTTCTCACCCTGTTCCATCCAATAGGAGAAGTAATAACGCAGAAATTACAAACTTCTAAGAAGTAGTTTGCCTGGTATAGACATCACTCTAACAGGAGGTTACATGCCAATCCTATGTTTTAAGGTTTATAAATGTTTTCCTATACATGGGGTAAGGAAAAGGTACTTAATATACACGGTCATACTTTTAATGATATACAAAATAAGCAATCACTTTTAACTTCCTGTATTGAGTGAATAATTATGGAGTTCTTCAAAATTCCATGAGACAGTTTCTTCCATTATACAGTGAGACATATAAGTTCCTGAGTTGAACAGATAAAGGTTTGTAAATGGTGGGAGCAGGCTATGAGTCATGGTGCCTAGGAATGGACCTGGTGCTGCTTTTGCACATCCTTAGTTTCATGAGAATTTTCCAGACACACTTTTGAGGATGCAACCTATGGCAAGTGGTATGATAATCCTTGTTGTCTAAGTGCAAAGAGTTCTTGCTTAATGAAAAGAATGCATACCAGGGTTTCTATAAAATGAACTGTTTTCTCAAAATTGTTTTTAAAAAAGCAGAAACATATTTTCATGGAAAATATTCAGTACATTGACTTAATAAATTTTGGTAAGAAAGGATTAAGAATAAGCTATTCCTATGGAATGCTGAGCACTGTACCCCATCATCTAGCAAGTTCACTTTCTTTGTGAAAATCTTAGTACAAATCTCCCCCAGATTATCCTACCTTTCCTTTAAAATGTCACGTCTGATATTTGAAAGAATTCAGGAAGTTAAATTAAAAAACATTACTGATTTCTCAACTTTTCCATACTATAAGTAAAAAAGAACTGTTTGGTTCCTTTTTTCTTATTCTAGGATGTGTCATACTGATGTAATGAAGTTTAGGTGCTGTATTACATAGCTTTTTAAAAACTAACTGTCTTCTATATGCATGTTGACTTATTATAAAATTAGCGTTGACATGTATTTTAAATATCCTATCTTCACAGCCTAAGGCAGAGCTTAGCACACAAACAATGTGTAATAAATATACAATAGTCACCCTGAAATTAAGTTCCTAAATTTTTCAGAAACAATATTCTACAACCTGGATACAGTAGTAACTTCCACATATTGGGAAAAGGGAAGATAAGAAAGGGGAAGCGGGGGGTGGGGGTAGGGCTGGCGGGGAGCCTTTATTTTCTTTTACTGCTGGATACAATTAAAAAATAAAGGTAAAATGTTCTTAAAAAAAATTAGGGCTGGAATTCCTCTATTTTATTCAGAAAGCATCTTTTTCAGTAGCCTGGAGAAATCTTGGTGGTTTCTATGTCTGTCTCAAGTACCTGATTATCTAAGGATTTGTTTTAAGGACTTGGGCTCCTACAGTGAACACCAAATATATTCTACATCACTGGCTCTGGAAGGTAAAACAAAACTGTAAGAACTCATAAGACATATTATGTTAATATGTCTTACATGATATTATACATATGATATATAAAATCAGGGTCAGGTTTAATTAAGCAATATAAATGTATGATTCTAAAATATTAGAAAAATAGCTGACTTATAGTGTGGACTTTATTTTTCTCAAAGGTAATCATGTTTTTCATAAACACCCACTGATATTTCTCCTTATCTTCATTAGTGTTAGTTGCATTGCTCAGTTTAGTTCAATGTTGAAATTTTTATATTGTTTCTTATTCATTTCTTCAAGACGTTAAATTCAATATATTATTTTCTTTAATTTTGGTTATTTTCTTGTTAAAACTGTAAGATAATTTTCCTTTGTAAAGGTCTGTAAAAAGACATATCTCTGGGAACATAAATAAGGGATGTTTTCCCTTTATATCAGGGCTTTGCAGAGTGCATTTCTCTTGTGACTAAGTTGTAATTTATTTTGCAAGTGTTCACACTTAACAGAGAATATGTGATTTTGGTAAGAGATGGTATGGTGAATTTATCAATGAAGGACCATTTTAAAAAAAACCCCAATTTTAGGGAAAGCTCATTTATTAATACATCAAATATTTATTATATTATGTGTAAGGCACTACGTCAGGGAGTAAGGACAAAATAATAATAAACAAGCACAGCCTCTCCTCCTCAAGGACTTAATACAGATAAATCACCAACTACATAACAGAAGTGGTAAGTAGTAAGACTAACTAAGCACAGAGTGCTAAGAAACAATAGAACATGTGTTTAGTCCTATGTCAAAGGGTAGCCAGGGAATGATTCTCACAGGAAATACCATCTAAGAGCTCACCTGAAGATCACAGGGAAGACTCTGGAGAAGATGAGAAGAAGAGGCTTCAGGGTAGAGGAATAATATGCAATTGAGACAGCACACAGAACAAGTAGAGTGCAGTGTGGCTGACAGAGAGCTGGGAGAGAGTGTGAGGAGGAACAGCGAGGGATAAGGCTGAAGAGATGAAAAGAGGCTCTAACTCAATAAACTAAATTAGAACCATTTTTCAAGGGCAAAGGGCAGCCACTGAAGGTTTGTATTTTAGAAAGATCACATTGGTTGCTTTTTTTGTGTGTGGTACGCGGGCCTCTCACTGCCGCGGCCTCTCCTGTTGCGGAGCACAGGCTCAGGACGCACAGGCTCAGCGGCCATGGCTCACGGGCCCAGCCTATCCGCGGCATGTGGGATCTTCCCGGACCGGGGCACGAACCCGCGTCCCCTGCATCGGCAGGCGGACTCTCAACCACTGCGCCACCAGGGAAGCCCTCTGGTTGCTTTTTGAAGGATGGCTCAGATGACTCCAGTCAGGCCAAAAATGATGATAGCTCAACTAAAGTAACAGGATAGAGAGAAGGGACAGTTAAAGGGAGAGAATAATAATCTAGTAGATTTGAGGGGTGAGGGAAAGGAAAAGGTAACTGAGATAGGGAACATGAGAAGAGGAGTGGGTTTTTGTGGGGACACACTAGATTTCAGTTTTAGAGGTCCCTGTAAGACACTCAGATATAAAGGTCTGAAGCTTAGGAGAGACAGCTGGTAAATAGATTTGGGAGTAATCAGTATTACAAATAGAAAAAAAAAAAAAAGGGGAGAGACTGAAATACTTCAAGAGTACACATACAGTGAGAAGAGAACTTAGGATGGAACCCTGAGACACAGCAACATTTAAAGGATGGCCAGAGGAAAAGTCCATAAAGGAACCTGGGAGAATGGCCAGAGAAGTAAAAGGGGATCAAGGAAAGGAGAGCGTAAAGGAAGCCAAGGAAAGGGAGTGTTCCGAAAATTGGTCAGCAGAATCAAGGGCAGTTTTCAGTGGTGTGACGCCAAAGGCTTGATTACAACAGCGGGTTAAGGATATGGAAGTAAACTGGAGAGATCCTACTGTACACAACTCAAGAAGTGTGGCTGGAAGAGCAAACAGGGATTAGGCAGTGGCCAGAGGGGATGTGGGGCTTTGGAAGGTACTTGTATATGCATTTATATATAGGAGAGATTTGTGCATTCTTAAATGTTGAAGAGAAGGCACCGACAGGGAAGTGGAGTTGAATACACAGGCCAGATAGAATAAGCAATGGAATGAGGTCCCTGAGAGGTATGTAGGACCCACAGCATAATTGGTGCATTAATTTTTAGTCAAGGGAAAAAGGAAAAGAGATGGGTGTGGATGAACGGATTACATTTTAGTGCTACAGAAGGCAACTGACAAAACTGTTAAGCACAAGGTCCTGTGCTAGGCTCTATAATACACTGGCAAGCAAAACTGATACTATCTCTGCCCTCATGGAGGTATTTAAAAGGAATGTGCACAGACTCTTTTTGTATATAGAGTATTAAAGGACTACTTCTAAACTCTTCTGCTGTTCAAACGGAAAAGTACTCATCTGCTTGCCTGTAAACTCATAATTTATAAAGTGGGAAAAGGCACCAGGCTTTGGTAAAAAGAATTAACAAGTGACAGGGAAAGAAGCTATAATCTCCACTAACACAGAGGAAGGCCAAAATATGCCTTATGCTGAGGATAAAAAATTCAAAAAATTAGCTGAGTATTTAAAGAAAAAAATAGGAAATAGGAATATATTCTTCTGATTCACAGATGTTTATGGTAGCTTTCACTGAAAATATTGATATCCTTCATATTCAGATTTCATAAATTCTGTGATATGTATTAAAAAAGATTTAATACATATTAGATAAGAAAATAAGATAAGAAAAAATCAAGAAGTCAAGTAGACCTCTAGTCCTATTCTGAAGGCAGACAGAACACCAACATTTCTCAAATATTTGGAACTCACTATCCTTACTAATAAAGGGATGTTATAGAGGCAGGGAAGAAACATTAACATTGACTAATAACAGCAGATACATTTTTTGAATATTTATTGTGTATTAGGCCTCCACTGTGATTTACCTACATTAATTTCTCTAATCTTAATAAAAAACTTAGGTGGGAGTGTGGTAAGCAGAAAAATCATGCCCTAAAGAGGTTCACATCCTAATTCCCAGAACCTGCTAAATGTATTTCCTTATGTTGCAAATGGACTTTGCAGATGTGATTAAGGATCTTTTTTTCTCTTAAAAATATGGAACACTTCATGAATTTACACGTCATCCTTGCACAGGGGCCATGCTAATCTTCTCTGTATCCTTCCAATTTTAGTATATGTGCTGCTGAAGCAAGCATCCATGATTAAGGATCTTGAGATGGGGAGATTATCTTGGATTATCAGGGTGTGTGGGCTCAGTGTAATCACAAGGGTCCTTATAAGTGAATGAGGAAGGCGAGATGGGTTAGGGTCAGTGACTGGAAGATGCTGCACTGTTGGGTTTGGAGATGGAGGAAGGGGCCATGAGCCAAGGAATGTAGGTGGCTTTAAGACATGAAAGGCAAGGGAATGGATTCTCCCTAAAGCCTCCAGAAGGAATGGAGCCCTGCAGACACCTCAATTTTACCTCATGAAGCACATTCAGTGTTCTGACCTCAAATGTGTAAGAATAAATCTGTGTTGTTTTAAGCCACTAATTTTATGGTTACTTTGTTAGCAGCAACAGGAAACTAATCTACGTGGGTACTATGACTTTCCCCATTATATTGATGTGGAGAAAGAGACTTAACAAGGGTTAAATAATTTCCCCAAAGTTACTGCAGATAGTGGAAGAAATTCCCATTTTACCTTCTTATTTTCTCTTTGAGGTAGGAGGCAAGGTGAATTTCTAAGAACTGGAAGTTGGGATTGGCTGTAAGGGAAAATTGGGAAGAACATAAAATAGTTCTTATGAAGAATAAGAATTTCTAGCGTCATATGTAAAGTCCTTATCTCACAGTGAGGTATTTACAGAATATAAGATATGATGAATTTGCCTTAAAATAATCTAAGAGGGGCCGCAAAGGGGATAAGCAGTAGGTGGGGGCATAGGTGAAATAAGACTGGGTATATGAGGATAGTGTTAAAAGCTGGATGGTAGTATGGGCACAAGGAGTTTTATTATACTAGTGTATATTTTTATATGTATTTAAAAATTTTCCAAAAAAGTTAAAAAACGAATTCACGGTAAAGGGCAATAAATGTCACAGAGGAAAATATCTTGAAAAAGTCATGAAGTAAGAAAACAAAAACAACTTTTAAAATAAAGCTACACTGACAGAGAACCTATCAGTGGTGCCTGAGGAAGAGTGGGATAGGGAAGGAAGGTCAAGGAAGGTGGGAAGGAGGGATAGCCAAGGGGCACAAAAAAACTTTTGGATATGATATATTCATTATTTTGACATTAATTATCTATCATCTACATATCTCCATTAAGAAGGTATAGTGTATACATACATATACACTATATATGTCATAACATCAAATCGAATATATTAGATACGTGCAGTTTATTGCATGTCAATTATACTGCAATAAAGCTGTAAGAAATTAACAAACAAAATAAAGCAATACTGATAAAAATGCAAGGAGAGCTTCTTTCTGGCCCGACACGTAGAGTCTGGAAGTCATCACTGCTGTACTCACAACAAAAAAAGCTGAAGAAACTGAAAATTAACTCTGCTTTGACCCATCAGAGAACTAAGGTCATAGAGCAAACTGCTACCCTGAAAACTGGAGAGGTGGATACAGAGAATCACAGCTTACTGGGAGCAGAAGCCCAGAACCAGAAGACTGAAACTAGAGCCAGTACTGGCAGGAACACTTAAACTGTGATTGTGACATTACTGGAGAATCAGTGTGAACTAGTTTGAGAGTTCAAAACTCTGGGGGAGAAAGCGAGGCAGTCTTAGGGGAGCCACACTTTTTACCTCCAGGAGTTCCATCAAATTCTCAAGAGGAAGATTGGGGGAAAAAACCCTCATGCTTCTAGCACAGAGAGGAAAGTAACCAGTTAAAAATATGCCCAGAGCTCTCTGTTCTCCTTCACAACAGCTTGCCCTTAAGGAAACCTATTTTATTAGAGATTAAGTAACTTGGGGTTTACCAAAAACTAATCAACCTGAGGGAAAGGAAATACCTAACTTCAGCCCCCTCTAGCCTCCCTGTTTAACCTATAGAGGAGGGCAAGCTGAGAAGCACTTGTTCAAGTCACAGCCCACACAGGCTCACTAAAAAGCTGAGACACAGGATGATAGGATGCTTCTCCTACCATAGTCTTATACCTCACCACCACATCAACTGGGCTCCTGTCTAATAATGAGATTACAGTTAAAAGAACTGCAAACCTCAGGCCCATTTAAAAGGAAGTCTGTAGGGTGACACAAAGACAACAGAAGAGACAAAAGAAAGACACTAGAGGAAAATTTTGCCTCTTGACAGCATAGCTACCACAAACAATAACACAGTCTAACTCCTAGCAGATAAACATAAAACCTCATAGTGAAGGCTTATCTACCACAGTTCCTTTCACCCAATACATCATGTCTGGCTCTCAATAAAAAAATTTTAAGCCATGCTAAAATGCAGAAAACAAAGTTTGAATAGACAAAGCAAGCATCAGAACCAGACTCAGATACAGCAGGGATGTTGGAATTATCAGACCAGAAATTTAATATTTAATATGATAAAGGCTCTAATGGAAAAAAGTAGAGAACATACAAGAAAAGATTGTTAATGTAGGCAGACAGATGGAAACTCTAAGAACGAATCAAAAGGAAATGGTAGAAATAAAAAATACCGCAATAAAAATGAAGAATGCCTTTGATGTGCTCATCAGTAGACTGGACACAGAAGATGAAAGGATCAGTAAACTTGAAGATATATCAATAGAAACCTCGAAAACTGAATTGCAAAGAGAAAAACTAATGAAAATTTGGAAAAGAATATCCATGAACAATTACACAAAGGTGTAACATATGTGTTGTGGGACTACCAAAAGGAAAAGAAGAAGGGACTTCACTGGGGGTGTGGTGGTTAAGAATTCACCAGCCAATGCAGGGGACACAGGTTCAAGCCCTGGTGCAGGAAGATCCCACATGCTGCAGAGCAACTAAGCCTGTGAGCCACAACTACTGAGCCTGTGCTCTACAGCCCGTGAGCCACAACTACTGAGCCCGTGTGCCAGAACTACTGAAGCCTGCGTGCCTAGAGCCCGTGCTCCACAACAACAGAAGCCACCATAATGAGAAGCGTGCGCACTGCAATGAAGAGTAGCCCCCACTTGCTGCAACTAGAGAAAGCCCATGTGCAGCAAAGAAGACCCAATGCAGCCAAAAATAAATAAATAAATTTATTAAAAAAAAAAGGAAAAGGAGAGAAAAGATCAGAAGAAATATTTGAAGAAATAATATAAGAATTTTCCAAAATTAGTGACAGACATCAAACTACAGATCCAGGAAGCTTAGAGAACACCAAACAGCAAAAATACCTAAAAACCTATACCTATGCATTTCATACTCAATCAGCAGAAAATCAAAGACACAGAGAAAATCCTGAAAGTAACCTGGGAAAATGAATGGGAGAAAAGGGTGTCTAGGGATCCATATAAGATTATGATACAATTAGGAATGCTCATTTGAGGTTGATGACTATGAATCACTGGTGGTGACAATATTCAGGGCTGTATATTTCTCTTTAGAAATGCCCAGTAGCTTAGATCTAGGAGTGAACAAGAAAGATAGCTGGATTAACAACGCAGGGTTGTAATTTTGCCAGGCAGGTAGAGTAAAAAGGAGAGTGCTTTATGGGAGTTAAAGGTAGTGAAGTGATGGTTGATATACGGTAGCTAAATAACGAGGTAAAGAAAACAGGTTGATACAGGTCAAGAAACAAATAGACTTAAAGTTGAATAGGTATAGTTGTAATAACAAGAGTGAGAGGGCTGGAAAAATAGTTTTTCAGAGTTGATGGATGGTACTGAGATTTCAAAAGTAAAACATTTCTGGTAGATAAGGTCCACCATATGGCCATGGGAGTGAGTAGCCATAGTTGAATGAAAATGAAAGACTCTGGGGTTTTCAGCATGGAAATAAAGGAATTTGGGTGAGATTAGTTGCTGATTTGAATATTATTTCCTCTCTCCATATATCAGATAGGTTGCCTGTAGCAGGTGGGAATATATAGGCAACAGAAGAGCATTTATTCAACTCATAATTTAACTCAAGTGATAAAGAATATCATATGGCATGCACATTTTTCCTCTTAGTCTCACACTGGGTCATATCTTACATAACAGACTATGATCAAGTGGATCTGATGTCAAAACAATATGAAGAAGGCTCACTTTATCATGAAATAATTTTAGAAGTGGGAATACATTTGATATATGGAAAACTGGGGGAGTATAGTGTGGATTTCTATGACATCAGTGGGGAAGGAAAATGATAGATGTGAAGGGCAGTTTGACAGGATCTGAACTTCAAAGAAAGTAATAAATGGATGAATGGGAGGCAGATGTATCAGCTGCAGAAAAGCCCAAAGGTGCTGGGCTGTTAGGGTAATCACTGTAAGAATGTGCATGCTGCACTTTACTTACATGACTTTCTAAATGACTCTGTTCTCCATATGATAGAAGTGACTTTTAGTTTAAGATAAGGAGAAGGGGAGCATTAGTGATCTTAGAACTAAAACCTGCCTTAAGCAAACAGCCTTTTCTATCAAATTTTCTGCTAGAACTTGTGGGTAAAATGAGTGGGTTCAATTTCAACTTTTTAAAAGTTCTTTGCTTGACAAGGTAATGAAAGAGCCACATGATGGGAATATGGTCAATCAGAGAAAAGGAGAGGAACAAAGGGTCTGAATATTTCACAAACTGGGTAGACAATACCTGAATAACCAAGTTAATCTTTGGCCTCCAATTAATCAGACTTGCACTTGATTTAAGAAAATAGGCTTTATTTTTATAGCACTTTTAGATTCACAGCAAAATTAAGCGCAAGGTATAAAGAGTTCTGACATACCCTCTGCATCTCTCCTCCTCAGACTCTCCCCTATTATATCTACATTTTTATAATGATATGAAAGCAGATAGGTTTGACCAGGTACTCATATAGTTCACAGTGGATGTGGTGACACAGTCCAGACCTTCCCTTCAGGACTGAGGCAATATTCCCCGAGCTGCTCCAAGTGTTGGTTGCTGATAGCTCACAGCTAGGTTCTTACCTAAAAATTGTTCTCAGCCAAAGGGAGCTGGCTTGTACAAATTATAACCCCTTCCTGGGGACTGCCTGCATGCAGTGTCTAATGCAGAATACAAAGGTATGGCCCTTTTGCTTCAATCTGGGCCATCTTTGAAAAACCAGCCTTGCTTCACATCTCATAGACCTGCTTTTCTCACTACTCCAGAAGCCTTGCTCTCAAGAATAGTCTAGATTAAATCTTTGCGTGCAAATCTCTGGGTCAGGGTCTGCTTCCACATGTCTTAAATATGGGAAGTTTCCCAACCATACATAAAACATTGATAATGAAGCAGTGCTTTAAAGGTGTAGTAAAAATATGACAATATAATCAGAACACCTAGTTCTGTGTTCTAGTTCCACTACTTAATGGCTCTATGATTTTGGATAATTTATTTCTCTGAGCCTCAAGTTTCCTCATCTTTAAATGGGGGATAATTCCTTATGTAACAAGGGTTACTATGAGGGCTCAAATTGGGATATACCAACACAAACACAAACACACACACACACACACGCTCATGCTTTCAAATATAATGTAATATTCTTATTATAATTTACATGAACTGGCAATTTCAAAACCTAAGCCTAATTATTTTCACATTCTGTTATTTCATGGAAACATTCCATTAGACAGCTAGCCAATATTAAGATTAAACCAAAAAAATTCATTAATTGTTTACTATATGCTTGACCCTGTGCTATGAACGAGGTATACAAAGATGGCATGGTTCTTGACCTCAAAGGATTACAGCCTGGGGAGAGGCATTAAATATAAACAGATAAAGTGTGATCAAGTATTACATATGCCAAGGGACTTCCCTGGTGGTCCAGTGGTTAAGAATCCGCCTTCCAATGTAGGGGATGTGGGTTCGACCCCTGGTTGGGGAACTAAGATACCACATGCCATGGGGCAACTATGCCTGCATGCTTTAGAAAGATCCGGTGTGCTGCAACTAAGACCTGATGCAGCCAAATAATTAATAAATAAATAAATAATTTAAAAAGTATTATATGTGCCAAAATGGCAGCAGTATGCCCAGAAATAGTGGGAGGTGTGTTCATTTTTCCAAGAGTATCAGAAAAGACTTCATTAAGGAAGTGAACCTTGAGGTGAGACAGTTTTTAGGAAAGGTACTTTATTCCCAGTAAACTTTGCTTGAGCACTGAAGGATACTTTAATCACTTCTAAAAGTAACATCAATTTGATTTAACCTATAACAACTATTTTGTGTGTATCTATCATGCAGAGAACTTTCACAGAAATATTTACAACTGAAAGTTAAGGTTACTTACTGTTATCTTACGAGGACATTCATTAGGACAGAGACCACTAAGAACTGTGGAAAAATTAAAAAAAGCCTATTATTACTGTTATAATATTAATACGCCCTATTGATTCATGGTCAAGCAAAAACCAATTCAATTTCTTTAGATGTGAGTAAATTAAATTTCTTTTGTTCACTTTAGGCCAATATTTCAAAAGCCTTTATTAAGCAGTCAAGCTGCTGCCATTTTGTGAAATATATAGATGATATAATTAATTATGGTTATAATATCATACCTACTGTTGGTTCTATTTTCCAATTGGTTAGCTACATTCCAAGGATGACTTAGAATCTGACTTAGAATCTGACAGAGAATTGCCAAATGCAAACCAATTAAAATTTATACTGAAAAAAACAAAATAGAACATTTAACACTTCATATCAAACTAGACTATTTCAATTTATCTAGTCAAATTTTCTGGGTAAAAGAGTTTGGGCTCCCTTGATAACTTTTATGGAGAACATAACTATAAAATAACTGATGGGTCTATAACAAAAATAATTTAATGACATATTTATTCTATAATTACCAAAAAAGAAAAGGTTAGGATATCTGAACATTCTTTCTATAACTAACATGAATTTTGAAACATAACTACACTCATGTGAAGTAATTCCTTTACAAGAAGGCAGACTTTATGTGCTGTTAAATATGCTACATGTTATAAATTTAAGGAAGACAGCTGATAATACTGTTCAGTAAGCATGAACTGTACCAATAATAATTGTGATTATTGGTTAGTTCAAATATATCCATAGGAAAATTGTTCCTTATGTTGATTTATATTTTACAAATGTGAAATGATAATCATTCTAATACAAATATTATACTTAGGCAGGGTACATAAACTGCAAAGGCATCAAGAAATGAACATGACATATTTCATCACATAAGAAGATACCTGTTTATTTACTATAGTACGTTTATATTAAATTCGACCTGAGGAAACAGTGAAATAAATGTTTCATACTTGTAAATCAGTTTTCAATGTTTAAGTTCCTTACCCCAGCATAGTGCCTAGTTATCACTCTTTTATTCTCAAACACTCCATGATCTTACTTCTCCCTCTCCTTTGTTCCTCTTCCCTCAACTCTGGGCAGACACTGGTACTTCTTTTTCACTTGTCCCCAAATGATTTTCCTAAACCTTCATTAAAACATTATCTTGCTAAACAGTATATTATTCACTCAAAAGTCTGTCTTTGTACCAGTATGTAAGCTCTGCATAGCTTTTTTTATCATTTTTTCAGGGCCTAGCCAAATGTATTTGCTCAATAAATACTTGTTAAAGGAGGAAAAAGATGGATTATTCAATAAATGGTACTGGATAATTGGCTACTTGGAGGAAAATAAAGTTAGACTTTGATTCATAACATGAAAATTACATTTGGCAAAGACACTACTAATATAAAGAACTCTTACACTACAATGATAAAAAGACAACCCAATTAAAAAATGGGCAAAGGACCTGAACAGGCATTTTTCCAAAGATGATGCAGACATATAAAAAGCTCATGAAAAGATGCTCAGCATCGTTATCATGGAAATGCTAACCAAAACCACAATGAGACGTACACAATACACAATATCCAAGAGGTGGAAGCAACCCAAATCAATGTCCATTGGCAGATGAATGAATAAACAAAATGTGGTACACACTCACAGTGGAATATTATTCAACTTTAAAAAGGGAAGAAATCCTGTCACATGTTACAACATGGATGAACTTTGAGGACATTATGCTAAGCAAGCCAGTAATAAAAAGACAAATACTCTATGATATCACCTACATGAGGTGTCTAAACTTGTCAAATTCAGAGAAACAAAGTAGAATGGTGGTTACCAGGGGTTGATGGGAAGGGACAAAGGGCAGTTGTTAAATGGGTACAGAGTTTCAGATCTGCAAGATGAAAAAGTTCTGGAGATCTGTTTCACAACAATGTGAATATACTTAACATCACTGAACTGTACACTTAAACATGGTTAAGATAGTAAATTTTATGTTACATGTTTTTTTAACCACACACACAAAAATGGTTAAGATTGTAAAAAAATCAAAACAAACCCACAATGAGACACCATTTCACACCCATTAGGATGGGTATAATCAAAAAGTCAGATAAAAACAAATTTGGGTGAAGATGTGGAGAAACTGGACCCTCCTACATTTCTGGTGGGAATGTAAAATGGTCCAGCTGCTTTGGAAAACAGTCTGGCAATTTCTTAAAAAGATAAACAAAGAGTTCCTATTTAACCCAGCAATTCCACTCTTAGGTATACATCAAGAGGAATTAAAATATATGTCCATACAAAAACTTGTACATGAGTGTTCACAGCAGTATTATTCATGATAGCCAAAAAGTAGAAACCATCCAAATGTCCATCAACTGAAGGATAAACAAAATGTGGCAGGTATATTCATATAGTGGGATATTTGACAATTAAAAGGAATAAAGTACTGATGCTACAACACAGATGGATCTTGAAAACATTATGCTAAGTGGAAGAAGTCAGTCACAAAAGATCACATATTATATGAACCCATTTATATGAAATATTCAGGATAGACAAATCTATGGATACAGAAAGTAGTGGTTGCCTGGGGATGGGGATTGAGGGTGGTAGCTAAAGGGTACAGGGTTTTAGGATCATTGGTAGCTCTATTTTTACTTTTGTCATACTGAGTGAATTAAGTCAGAGAAAGAAATATCGTATGATATCGCTTACAGGAGGAATCTAAAAAGAAATGATACAAACGAACTTATTTACAAAACAGAAACAGACTCACAGGCTTAGAGAATAACTTATGGTTACAGGGTGGGGCTGGTGAGGGTGAGGGGAAGGGATAGTTAGGGAGTGTGGGATTGACATGTACACACTGCTATATTTAAAATGGATAGCCAACAAGAACCTACTGTGTAACACAGGGAACTCTGCTTAATATTATGTAACAACCTAAATGGGAAAAGAATTTGAAAAAGAATAGATACATGTATAACTGAGTCACTCTGCTGTACACCTGAAACTATCACAACATTGTTAACTATACTCCAATATAAAATAAAAAGTTAAAAAAATAAAAAATAGAAAAGGGTACAGGGTTTCTTCTGTGGTGATGAAAACGTTCTACAACTGATTGTGGTATGTTGGTACAATTCTGTAAATATACTAAAAGCCATTGAATTGTATACTTGAAACAGGCAAATGGTATGGTATGTAAATTATATCTCAATAAAGCTGTTATAAAATTTTAAAAATACCATAAAATTAAAAAAAAACTAATGACAAGGGGCTGTGAACTTTAAAAAATATACATTACAAAGAGATATTATTGCCAATATACAAAGAGCTTCCAGATATGGGTTAGAAGATGATAATCCAATAAAAACAAAGGATATCAAGAAGCAATATCCAGAAGAGAAAAGTACAAATAATCAAAAAACCAGGAAGAAAGACACTCAACCTCACTAGGCAGGAAAAAAATCAATTTTATACCTAACAGAAAGGCAAAAAATGAAAGACCAATAAAAATGTCTGTAGGAAAAACAGAATCAAAGATAAATGACAAACTATGAAGAATATTTACAACATATATCACAAAGGATTAATTTCCCTAATATATACTATGGTACATTTATAAATCAATAAGCAAATGAAAAAGGACAAGGACCATTCATAGAAATAAAAATACAAATGGCTCTTGAACATATGGAAAGATGCTGAACTTTACTCAGTATAAGAAAAATGCAAAATAAGACAATACTTTCACTTTACAACTGGCAAAACTTAAAAAGTTTAATAATCCATTGGGTTGGTGAAGGTATTAGGAAATGTGCATTCTCCTACACTGTCAGTGGAAGTTTAAACTGATATGATTTCTATGAAGGGACACCTGTTAAAAAGTTCAAAACCAGGCAGAATTAATCTAAGGTGTTGGAAATTAAATTAGTGGTTACCTGTAGGTAAACTGGGTTAGTAATGAAAAGGGTGGGCATGAGGAAGCTTCTGGTTGCTGGTATCATGTTTTTCCTGATCTGGGTGTACTTACATGTGTGCATTTACTTTGTCAAAATTTATACACCTGTGTACTTATGTACACTTTTCTGTAAGTATATTTCAATAGAGTATATTTAAAAAGTGTACATGTATTATTTTTTAGTAATTCCATTCTTAGGAATTTATCCTATAGGATATTCACTGTGGCGTTAATTATAATAATAAGAGACTGAAAATAAGCTGGTATCTGTCAATAAGAAACTCATTAAATTATGTTGTATCCATACACATGATACTATTCAGTAGTTAAAATTAGGTAGCTCTAGATTATATTGTTATGGTATAATCTCCAAGATATATTGTTAAGTGGAGAAAACAAAGTCTAGAACTACCATTTATGTAAAATAAAAGCATATAAACATATGTGCTTGTATGTGTTTAAGATATCTTAGACAGACACAAAGAAGAGGTTGCTTTTGGGGAAAAGAGCTGGACCACTGGGAAACACGGGTAAAAAAGCGACTTACTTTTCACTATTAGACTCTTCTGTATTTTTTCACCATTTGCATGTACTACTTATTTTAAAAACAAATTTGTTACAGAAATAAAAATTTAGAGCTCTCAGATGGATATGTGGTAAACTGGACAGTGTTATGCTGATGGGATACAGACGTCTATGACTGTTGGGAAAGGTAATTTGGCATTATCTATTAACACTAAAAACATAGCCCCTCAACTCATCAATTTCATGTCTATGAAATATTGGAAACTATCTATGTGTCCACTAAGAGAGAAAATGCTAAATAAATTATGGAACATCTATAGTACTATGGAATGACATGGAACTATTAAAACAATGAGAGAGACCTGTTAAGTGCTGACATGAAAGGGTGTTTATACTCTCTTGCTAAGGTAAAAAAATAAGACAAAGGCAAATATGTTCAGTAAGATTCTATTTACAAATGTATGTGTTAGATGAATTTCATAGACATACTACTGAACAAAAGAAGTCAGACACGAAGAGTACATACCATCTGATTACATTTATATGACAGTTAGAAAAGGAAAAACTAATCTATGGTGACAGAGATCAGAACAGTGGTTACACTTTTGCAGGGGAACATGAAGGGCCCTTCTGGGGTACTGGAAATATTTTATCTTGATTGGAGTGTGGCTACAAGGGAGTATACCTATGTAAAATCTCACCAAGCTATACGCTTTAACCTTATTTCCTCTGTACACCCATTGCTACAACTTTCTTTCTACTGTCTTATCAGCTCACACCTGGGTGACTGGTGTATTCCAGTGGTTACCCTCAGCCTGACCTCTCAGGTCAGAACATCTATTTCTTTTGATGAACGTCTATGTTTTTCTTCTGAACATTGCTGCAAAATCCATCTTCTTAAACTACATATTTGATCATAGACTCTCTTTGATGAAGAGAGTAAACAGTAAGTGTGATGGTAAGTTTTATGTGTCAACTTGGCTGGGTCATGAGGTGCCCAGATATTTGGTTAAATATTATTCTAGGTGTTTCTGTGAGGGTGTTTTTGGACAAGATTAACATTTAATCAGTAAACTGAGTAAAACAGATTGCTCTTCATAATGTGTGTGGGCCTCATCTAACCAGTAGAAGGCCTGAAGAGAGCAAAAGCCAGACCCTCTCTTGAGTAAGAATTCTCCTGTCTGATGGCCCTCACACTAGAACATTAGCTTTTCCTGCCTGATGAACTGGACATCAGTTCTTCCTGGTTCTACAACTGCCTGCTGGCCTTTTGACTCAAACTTGGACATTGGCTCTGCAGATTTTGGACTTGCCAGCCTCTGTAACTGCATGAATTAATTCCTTGTAATAAATCTCTCTCTCTCTTTCTTTTTCTCTGTATTCTATTGGTGCTGCTTCTCTGGAGAATCCTGACTAATTCAGTAAGTATCTGCAGTTATTGTATCACAATGATTGATTTGCGGATACTGAAAAATCCTTGCATCCTTGGGACAAATCCCACTTGATCATGGTGTATGATCCTTTTAATGTATTGTTGGATTCGAATTGCTAGTATTTTGCTGAGGATTTTTGCGTCTATGTTCATCAGTGATATTGGCCTGTAATTATCTTTTTTTAGTGGCATCTTTGTCTGGTTTTGGTATCAGGGTGATGGTGGCCTCATAGAATGAGTTTGGGAGTCTTCCTTCCTCTGCAATTTTTTTAGCCCATGTATTCTTAAAGATATTTAAAGTATAAAACCTTGGCTTCTAGCTTTGTGATTCACTTTACATTAGCTACTTTATACAAATGCCAAAAACAAAAAACTGCAATAATTGTGCATAAATACTGTAACACCAAACCAATGTGCAGGTTGGGACAAGGATGAGTAGAACAAAGTCAAAGCTATAAAGGTCAATACTGTATAATGGTTTTAGTAGCATTTAAAATGAAAACTCCTTGCCTGGATTATGGGTGACTGTTCACATTCAGTCTCTGAAAATGTCTTTAGTTTTTGTTTAAGACACATGAATCCTAAGCAAATATTATAATCAAATATCATGTGTAAAATAAAGACCCCCATCCTACCCATTCTTGTCATTTAGACATTATTTTAGACTCTATATGGAAAATTTCTTTTGTCTGTTATTGATTACCTACCTTTCATTCATTATTTTTAAATTAAAAAATCCTATGCTTAATAAAAGATATTTTAAGACATACCAGTACTCAGAAAATATATTAGCCTATGTACAACTTTCTGAAAATCTCCTGACGAAGCATTCCATCAAAATAAATAGGAATTCGAGTCAATAAAGGTAAAGATGTGGTATATATGTAAATGGTGACAATAAAGCCAGTAAAACTTAAGTTTAAATAATCATTGATAACACGGTTGTAACTGTTACCAAATCAGTCATCCAGAAATAAACTTCCACAATATTTCAACAAAATTTGGAAGAAGGCTGGGGAATAAAAGCTTTTGAAAGGTCTCATCTTATTTGGGTAGTGAAAGGTGAAGATACTGTTACAATTTTAAAAATCCAAGGAAATACAGGTTCACATATGTTTGTTAGAAATTTGCGTTAAGTACTAGTAGAATCAGAATGCAGAACCTCTAATGTATCTGACAGGAATAAGAGAAACTAATTAGAACTAGGAGCTAGTTCTGATTCAGGGGAGCTAGGGAACCCCTCCAATTCCACAACACACAGAGTCCCCTGTGTGAAGAGCATTCTGTAGATCTGTGGTGTTGTGGGAATCAGTGAGGGAACAGGCAAAAGGATAGCATTACCTTTCCCTAGCCACACACAGAAGCTTAGGTACCCGAATTTCCTTAACTGAGACAGTGACATTTAACATAGGCTGGTTTGAGCATTAGAGTAACAGTTACTTTAGAGCAAAATCAACTCTGGACATTGTAGATGGCTTTGAAAGGGTAATTATATGCTAGTAACTGTCTGCTTAAGGAAAACAAGTAACAATCAGAGGAAAGAGTGGAAGAGCATCTCAAGATAACTAGAAGGTTATTTTTCACAAATGATTGCTCTAAATTATCTCATTACCCATGACCTTTCTATAAAGCATGTTATTAATATTTATGTTAATATCCATAAGTGCAAAGTTATCTTGCTTTCTAAAACTAAAACTTCCTACATCAAATTGGCTATCTCTGGGTCTGAGCTTGGTAATGTTTGGAGAAAACTCTCCTTGGGATACTGTTAAGGTGATGGCAGTGCTACCCAGTGATACCCATCCTTGACTTAGGTTAGGAAGTTACAGGCCACAGACTCTCAAGAGACTCTGGGGTTTTTAAAATTTTTACGTGTAATTTTTCAAACATAAACAAAATTAGAAAGAATAGTATCAGGAATCCCACTCATACTTCACATAACTTCAACTGTCAACAACACATGGCCAAAGTCATTTCACCTATACTCCATTTTCCACTTGCCTGGATTAAAGAAAAACCTCAGATATGTCATTTCATTTTCAAGTAGTTTGTTGTATCATTACTTGATTCTTTAAAGAAGCTTACTTTTTCTTGAGAAGCTCTGAAATAGCCAAATAATACCCCCTTCAAAATCATAAAGAACAGGAGACAGTCATATGGATTAAAAGTACAGAAATGGTTAGACTCATAATACCAGTATTGTGTGGCTGCAGTAGTAATGAAGATGGGGAGATACTCTTAGTTCATTCAAATATGAGTGAATTTATTTATTTCACTTCTCAAAATAAATCTCTCAACACTCATTCATTATTCTGTCGCTTTTCTGTGTTCAGCTATTTATGACCGCTTCAAAACTGTAATAAATATTTATACAAAATACTGTGTCATTTCATTCACAAATGAACAGATATGGCTGTCTTGATGTCAACTATAATAACAGTGACACAAAAACAGTTGCCTTTCAACATCAATTCATGATAAAACTCTCAGCAAACTAGAAATAGGGGAAACTTCCTTAATACAATACGGAGCATTTCCAAAAAGCTAATATCATTCTTAATGGTGAAAGATGGAATGCTTTCTCCCTAAAATCAGAAACAAGGCAAGGATGTCCACTCTCACCAATCTTATTCAACATATCAATAGCAATGGAAATTCTACCTAGAAGAAGAAAAAGAAAAAAAAAGGGCACAGATTGGAAAGGAAGAAATAAAACTGTCCCTCTTTGCAAATGACATGATTTTGTACGTAGAAAATCCCACAGAATCTAAAAAAACCCTCCTGGAACTAATAAGTGAGTTCAGCAAGGGTGCAGTATACAAGATCATCAAACGAAAATCAATTGTATTTCAATACACTAAAAACAAACATGTGGAAACTAAACTTAAACACACAATAACATTTATAATCACATCAAAGAAAATAAAATACTTAGGCATACACTTAACAAAACATGTACAGGATCTCTACGATGAACATAAGTGTTAGGTGGAGGAGATGGTAGATAGCTTGCATGGTTGGGAACAGGTAACAGTGAACAAATAGGTAACTATACTGAGGAAAATGGGAGTTAGAGAAGATGTCTACAAACAGAAAAGATTAGAAGGAACCCTTGAAATGTTGTTTGGATTAGAAATGGAAGTAATGGTATGAATTCATTGTTATATAATATATATAAAATAGTTTTAGGTATGTATATTTGTGTATACAAATATATGTGTTGTATACACATATATTTGTGTATACAAATATATGTGTTGTATACACATATATTTAGGTATGTATATTTGTGTGTACAAATATATGTGTTGTATACACATATACAAATATATGTATATATGTGTTGTGTATGTGTGATACATTACCTGTATTTCTTAGTTCTGTCCATTGAGAAAACCTAGAAGAAATAACAGCCCAGTAGCAATGAGCACACTGAGCACCCAGAACTGGGTTTTAAAATACCATCCTCTACTCAAAGGAACCAGGGCTCCATGAAGAAAGAGATCAGATTCTAGCCTTAGGGCAAGGGAGGTAAAAGATGCACCTGGAATATCTTGTTTTGCCAGAGCACATGTCAAAAAGATAAAGGAGCCAGTCTGAAGGAGCTCCTACTGCCCTCACTGGGAACAATTTTAACAAAAAGAAACGATATTATTTATTGAATAAAATACAAATACACAGATCTATACTGATAAATGAGATAAGTGAAAGATCTTCCTTAGAGTAGAATGTCAACCAAAAAATGCAGAGGTGTTGGAAATAGAATCACTCTTTGACACCTATCAAATAGATGCTTGATTCAGGCAGGAGCTATCAATGGACTCTAAGGCTGGTAGGTATAAATTTGATATGGAAAAGTCTATTAAAGTAATATCAGAATACCAGATATCAGAATACCCCTCCACAAAGTACTAATCAATGACAAAGGGGGAAATAGTGAATTTAAGGTGGGGAAACCTAGTAGTCATCAAGATGACCAGATGATCAAGGTTATCACCAGGGTGGCAGGACAGGTCAACATCACGTGCTTACTGATTTGATGTACTGAGAGGCCACAGCATCGGTTCCACTAAATTCCATGTAGTGGAGTTTCTGCAAAGAATGTGTAGCCTGAGCTGGGTAAAGAAGAAACAGGATTATCCTACAGAATGTAAGGCCTGTATTCTTTAAAACTGATAAGGACATGAAAAGGAACTATTCCAGATTGGAGAAGATGTGACAGCCCAGTAGCAATGAGCACACTGAGCACCCAGAACTGGGTTTTAAAATACCTCGACAGACTTCTGGGTCAGAAAGAAAGAAGCCGTTGTTGGGGCAGTTGGCAAAATTTGAACAGGGTGGTACTGTTGTATTGAAGCTGATCATCTGCTTTGGAGAGTTGTACATACGTTATGTAGGAGCATGTTTTGCTCTTTGGAAAATGTGTGTTGACAGAGAGAATACAAAATTAAATGTTATAAATCTCAGAAAGATCCTTTTTGACCCACCTCCTAGAGAAATGGAAATAGAAACAAAAATAAACAAATGGGACGTAATGAAACTTAAAAGCTTTTGCACAGCAAAGGAAACCATAAACATGATGCAAAGACAACTCTCAGAATGGGAGAAAATATTTCCAAATGAAGCACTGACAAAGGATTAATCTCCAAAATTTACAAGCAGCCCATGCAGCTCAATATCAAAAAAACAAACATCCCAATCCAAAAATGGGCAGAAGACCTAAACAGACATTTCTCCAGAGAAGATATACAGATAGCCAACAAACACATGAAAGAATGCTCAACATCATTAATCATTACAGAAATGCAAATCAAAACTACAATGGGATATCACCTCACACCGGTCAGAATGGCCATCATCAAAAAATCTACAAATGATAAATGCTGGAGAAAAGGGAACCCTCTTGCACTGTTGGTGGGAATGTAAATTGATACAGCCACTATGGAGAACAGTATGGAGGTTCCTTAAAAAACTAAAAATAGAACTACCATATGACCCAGCAATCCCACTACTGGGCATATAACCTGAGAAAATCATAATTCAAAAGGAGTCATGTACCACAATGTTCACTGCATCTCTATATACAACAGCCAGGACATGGAAGCAACCTAAGTGTCCATCGACAGAAAAATGGATAAAGAATATGTGGCATGTATATACAATGGAATATTACTCAGCCATAAAAAGATATGAAATTGAGTTATTTGTAGTGAGGTGGACGGACCTAGAGTCTGTCATACAGAGTGAAGTAAGCCAGAAAGAGAAAAACAAATACTGTATGCTAACCCATATATATGGAATCTAAAAAAAAAAAAAAAAAAGGTCATGAAGAACCTAGGGGCAGGATGGGAATAAAGACGCAGACCTACAAGAGAATGGACTAGAGGACATGGGGAGGGGGAAGGGTAAGCTGTGACAAAGTGAGAGAGTGGCATGGACATATATACACTACCAAATGTAAAACCGATAGCTAGTGGGAAGCAGCCGCATAGCACAGGGAGATCAGCTTGGTGCTTTGTGACCACCTAGAGGGGTGGGATAGGGAGGGTGGAAGGGAGGGAGACGCAAGAGGGAAGAGATATGGGGATATATGTATATGTATAGCTGGTTCACTTTGTTATAAAGCAGAAACTAACACACCATTGTAAAGCAATTATACTCCAATAAGGATGTTAAAAAAAATTAAACGTTAATACTTAATAGTAATAATAAAACATACAAAACAAATACTCACCAATGACTTTAACAAAATAAGCATCTGCTTCAAAGTTATTTTTTAGTGTATGGATGGCAAAATCATTCTTTGTATATCCTTTACTTAGTACTACAATGTCCAAGATTCCCTGGAAAAAACATAAAAATGGTAAGAACTACTAGACTGAATGAAAAAAATGATGAAAATGCATGGTATGTTTACCATGTAAATATAAACCTTATTTATTCAACTTGATGAATATAAAAACTTGAATATTAAAATATAAATAAAATGAAAAACACCTATAATTTTAATCTCTGAAAATAACTGTTAGCATTTTGTACTTCCTTCCAGTCATATCTGCATGAATTTTTAAAGGTCTGTGATATGGAGTACCAAAGTGTTTCCAATCATCAGAGAAAGAAGGTACCTTTTCATCTGCCCTGGCCCCCATTATTCTTTTTTCCTAAAAAAGTGGGAAGCTTTGCTAATTTTATTGGGGGTAAAAAAGGTGTGTTCATTAAAATTTCCATTCTGCTGACTCTTAATGAGGTTGACCATTTATCATATCTTTTCATATGTTAGCTACTTGTGTTTTTTCCGTAAATTGCCTTAATCATGTTCTGTTTTTCCAGTGGGAGTTTCTGGTGACTTGTATCAGTTTGAACAAACCTTTCTACGTTAAGAATATTAATTATTTAATTCTTTCATAGCTAATTTATTTCCCAGATTTAAACACAATTTTAAATTTCATTTATATTTTTATGTACAGAAATTAATTGATTTGTAGTTAATTCTCTTGATTTTCCCTCTTGTGATATTTTTACCAATTACTTTCATGCTTGGAAATTGCTTATGAAAAGTGAACAAACACAAGATTTGGTAGCAGAGAGACAGAGGAAAATAAGGACTTGGATAATTCATATAATTGAGAATTAGCCTCTTATAAAAAAAAAAAAAACCAACCAACCAACCGGGCTTAGGGTTGGACATAATGTCTTGATGGAGGTTTAACGTTTTAAAATAATCCAATTGTTTTACAAGGATATACTGTGACATATTAACTCTGGAATTTAACACATTTTTTTCAGAATTTATTATTTTTCTGAGTGATAAACTGGCTTACTTTTAAAGAACAAAACAGCTTGGGAGATTCTATTTTCCCTCAACAATGCCCAGAAGCACTTGATAAACTGGCTTTTGACATTAGAAAGAAGAAAACCAGGGCCCTGAGCGCCTTTCCCAGGCCACCTGGCAACTGAAGACAGTCACAAGAATCTGTAGCAATAGATGCCAACTCTAGTTCACCAGGTTAAGAGAGAGTACACACTGAACCCATTCTTCTGTGATCTTGTGCAGGTTTAAGGGTCTGTTATCTGTTGGCTGTTCTTTACTCGTGCACATGCACAATTGCTGTGAGCATGATTCTCTAGTGGTTTAATCTGAACAAGCATAAAATGAGATAAAAGCATTTTCGTATTTCACTGTACTGATCAGTCAGTGGTGTCAATAAATGTGTTCCCTCTGTCATTTAACATTAAAAGGAGCTTTCTTTAATTAACTCATTTGCTTTCATAATCTCATCTACATTTTCTGGTCAAATAGGGTGAAAGTGAGATAAGGTGGATGGCAATTAGACTCCAAACACACAGAAGAGCTCTGAACTCACATCTTCGTAAATATCAAAGAAGGTGGCAACCACTGCATCTCTGATTTGGTTTAGGTCCATCAGCTCCCAGTAGACTTTAAACATACGACGCGCCCCCTCACAGCTTGCATTATTACAAGGGACATTCTCCAGTAAAAAGGCCTGCTGATTGCTGTGAGACAAAGGCAATGGCATTTAGTCAATATAACATATCAATGCTGAGTAGCATCAGCTATGCTGTATTTACTAGAATCAAAGAGATGGTAAATGGTATACACTTAAGTAATATGAAAAAATCCCTACATCTTACTAATTATTGTCCTGAGTCATAAAAAACTTAAATTGTTGGCTATTGTTTTTCAGTCTTTGGCAAAAATCCTGAGGTTAGTCAGTTGTTGGCCTCTCTCTCCTCTTTTGTGATTTCCAAGTCCATCTCTCCCGCCGTTCCTTGCTGCTCCACAGTCATCGACCCTGTGTTTCACTACTGAGTTCCTGGACACTGTCATCGTCCCTTTAGATCTGTATAACTCCTTAGGTAAAAACCTGCATTTTAAATAGAGATTCCTGACATCCCCAAGTCTTGTAAACCCAAAGCAGTAAATCTACAATGATACAATTTGAGCTTCCCAAATGGACAGTAGGGTAGATATTGCTGAGTACCTCTCAGATAAAAGATAGAAAAAAAAAGTGTTGTACTTTGCATAGCTATGAAGTCCTCCCTTTTGAATCCTACTCTATAGGCAAAGTGGTGATGAGTTTAGATTTTGGAACCAGATTACCTGGATTCAAATTCTGGCTCTATCATTTAGCAGTTATGTGACCTTAAACAAGTTATTTAACCTCCTGAAGACTCAGATCCTTATTTGTAAACTGAGTAACATGAGTACTTAAAGAATTGTTGTAAAAAAGAAATGAAATACCGAGTGCAAAATACTTAGAACAATTCCTGTCATTCACTTAGATCTTAGTAAAAGTGTATGTATTATCATCACTCTTACTTATGTAGTGCAACACCATGCCATGTAAAAATATTTTCTTTAAATACAGAAGTAACTTTTGTAAATGGTGTGATTTGATGTAATGGCTCCTATTTATAGGCATTTTCTAATATTTACATTCCTTCAGGTCGCTCTATGTTACATAGAAGATAATAAGCTAAAAAGCTTAAATTTATTACTGCTCAATTTTCTCTAATAATTATCTTAAATAAAACTATAAAGACAGATTTCTTTTTTTCCATATGAAAATATTACTCTGGATATTACTTTGGGTCTGGGCAATTTGGAAAAGAAAAAAGTTCTATTATAAGAAAGCTAAATTTTTCAGTGTAAAATAGAGTAAGGAAACATGCAAAATATTCACTTTACTTGATGTACTTGATATATGATTAGCTTCACATTATTTTTCTAGATAAAAAATTCCAACACAAATAGTTTAAACTCCCAGATTATAACATTTACATGGAAAACTTTGAGGTGGCTTTGATCAAGGCCTAACATATAATAGTGTTATTCCACTAGAAGGAATAATGATTTCTTTTTTGTCTCCTGTCTAATAACTGATTTTAAAATTCTAATTTGTAATACTTTTTCCAGGTAATTTACCCATCTTACCTTTGTAGCTAAACAATTTTACTAGATATTTCACAGAAATGAAGAACACTCTATTTTGTTATTAGATTATACTAAAATATGAGAACCAGTGATAAAGGTGGCCTTTTTTTTTTTTGGCTATGCCATGCAGCTTGTGAGATCTTAGTTCCCTGATGAGGGATCAAACCTGGGCCCACAGCGGTGAAAGCACTGAGTGTTAACCACTGGACCGCCAGGGAATTCCCAAGGCAGCCCTCTATAATCTTTTATAACCAACGCATCACACTGGCGACATTTTGAGTGATAATTTGCCACTGGTTTCCCTTTTCACAACAGGGATGAAAGGATTTCACTATTGTATTATAACTCTGGGCACAATTTCAAATACACAACATAAGCTACAACAAAAACTCTAACTGCAGTTGCATAATTTGTCATTTTAATTTTTGATATGAGTTTGTAAAGATTATAAATGCCATGCACCATGGTTTTTGTCTGAATTCTCACTAAACAGGTTAGTCTTATACTCTGGAACATGGGGTCTATAAAATTTCAGTTCTTTTAAACTCCACTGAGCCCTACAGGTAGAGCCCAACAATCTGAACTATATAAAAAAAATTCCATTTAAGCCCAGGAAGAAAGAATTATGATTCATTCGGTTTGGAAACCCTTGGGGAGAAACAGTCTTGCTTCTTTTGAGTCAACTGCTCTATGTGTTTTTGGCAATTACAACCGATATAACTTTTAAAAAACTTTTTTTTTTCAAAACTATTGCAAAAGTTATTATAAAATTCAAGTAATAGAGACATTTAAAAAGTTGAACTCCTCCTTTCCAGGGAAAATCACTGTTAACAACTTGGTGTGCATCTTTCCAAACCTTCTTCTGGGAACATACAAATATTTAAGTATATATATGCTTCAAAAAAAACCACAAAACAAACCCAGTTGGGTTCTACTATACATATTATTCTGCAACTTTTTTCTTTCCACTCAATAACAGCATACACATGGGGAAAAGGGATACAACCTGAATGAGGACTTCTGAAATCTATTTTGAAAATTCCCACCAGAGAAGTTGTACCAATTTATATCCCCCAGCAGCAGCCCATCAAACTGCCTGTTTCCCTACATGCTCATTCCTTTCAACGCTTACTCCATTATACAGCTATGCCATCATTCGTTTTAACACCCTGCTATTGATAATCAGGTTGTCTTCAATTCTTCCCCATTACACACACACACACACACACACACACACACACACACACACGTAATTTTCCCTTGAGAATTTGTATAAGGATTTCCAAATGAAGTCATCTGGTCAAAGGATATGCGTATTTTAAATGTGAATAAGTAAAGCTAAATGGCCTTCTAAAAAAATGTACCAATTTATACCTCTAGTATATCCTTCTTCATATCTTGCCAATATTAGTAACACTGCTTCTTATTTTTGCCAATTGGGTAGCTTAAAAATTATCTCATTCTCCTGGTTATATGAGAGAAGCTGAGTATTACTTTTATGTTTATTATCTATTCATATTTCTTCTAAGAATTGGCACTTAAATTTTTTAAATTATTGGTTTTTAGATCTCTGATTGTTAAGGACATTAGCCCCTACCTGTTATTCTCATATTCTTATTTGCAAAATGAGTGTAAAAACAGTACAGAAATAGATACATAGATGTAGAGAACAAACTAATGGATACCAAGCGGGGGGAAGGGAGTGGGTGGGATGAACTGGGAGATTGGGATTGACATATATACACTACTATGTATAAAATAGATAACTAATGAGAATCTACTGTATAGCCCAGGGAACTCTACTCAGTGCTCTGTGGTGACCTAAACGGGAAGGAAATCAAAAAAAGAGGGGATATATGTATATGTATAACTGATTCTCTTTTGCTGTACAGCAGAAACTAACACAACATTGTAAAGCAACTATACTCCAATAAAAATTAAAAAAAAACCCAACGGTACATTACCTCAAATGGCTGTTGTAAGGATTAAATGAGAAAATACATGGTAAATGGTTTAATATAGTGCCCAGTACATAGCACAACACACTTTCAATACCTGCTGTTATTATTATATGTGCTGTTATTATTACTCTGATATGTTATAAACATTTCACCCCAGCCTTTTATTGTTTTTAAAATTTATGGTTTCTTTCACTAAAAGGTTAATAATACTTATATATTCATTTATGTCAATATTTTTCTCATGCTCTTTAAGAAATGTTAAAGAAGTCCATCAGGCAGATGGAAATAACACCAGATGAGTATCTGCACTTACACAAAGGAATGAAGAGCAGTGAAAATGTGAAATACGTAGGCAAACAGAAAAGATTTTCTTGTTATTTAAACCTCTTTAAAGATAACTGATAATTAAACAACACAGCATGGTGTTAATGACATAAGCAGATGTAAAATGTAAGGTTTCCTCAAAAAACTAAAATTTGAACTACCATATGATACAGCAATCCCACTTTTGGGTACATATTGAAAAGAAGTGAAACCAAGATCTCAAAGAGGTATCTGAACTCTCATGTTTGTTGCAGCCAATATTCACAATAGTCAAGATATGGAAACAATCTAAGTGTCCAAAAATGGAAGAATGAAAATGTGGTATATACATACACTGGAATATTCAGCCTTAAAAAAAGAAGAAAATCCTACCATTTGTGTCAACATGGATGAACCTAGAGGACATTATGCTAAGTGAAGTAAATCAGAAACAGAAAGACAAATACTGTATGATATCACTTGTATGTGGAATATAAAAACACTGAACTTATAGAATCAGAGAGTGGAATGGTGGTTGCCAGTGGCTGAGGGGTGGGGGAAATGGGGAGGTGTCGGTCAAAGGACATGAACTTTCAGTTATAAGATGATTAAGTTAAGGGGATCAAATGTACAGCATGATGACAATAGTTAACAATACTGTACTTTATACTTGAAAGCTGCTGTGAGAGTAGGGCTTTAATGTTTTTAACTATAACAATAAGAACAAGAAAATGGTAATTATGTGAGATAAAGGATATTAACTACCTTAATGTAGTAAACATTTTGCAATATATACATATATCAAATAATACTGTGTACCTTAAACTTACACAATGTCACTATATGTCAATTACATCTCAGAAAGCTGGAAAAAAAAAAGGAAAAAATAAATCAATAAAAGATATCTGGAAAATCTCCAAATATTTAGAAATTAAACACCACTAAATAATCTACGAGCAAAAGAAGAAATCAGGCGGCCCCTCAGCACATGAGGAGCACATGCCTTTGGGAATTTTCCGTGCGCTATCTCTGTTCACCCGGCTACCTGGGCTTGGGGCTCGCCCTGGTCTCTGCCTAGAGTGCCCGGCAGGAGCTGCAGGCTTTGATCACCCGTTGCTGTGTCTGTGCCCCAGTAGCCGCAACTGCCCCGGGGGCTGTTCTGGAAGAGATCTGAGAGCTGGGTGGCCTGGGTCGTGAGAGCCCCGCACCTCTCGCATCGTGGTGAGGAAGAACAGTATTCCCAATGGAATAAAATGTCACATCCAGTCCTCCAGACAGTGCTGTGAAGGACTATTTTGTCAAAAGGTGCAGTTACTTTCTGTGATGTCAGCCTCAGAAGATGCATCTGCCTTTCATATCCCTAGAGTCCTTTAACTCGAACAAGCATTAACAAGACATGGGATACTAATGTTCTCCAAACTATTTCTCAAATATTGAGCTAGCCTCAATTCTCACCTCAAAACATGAAACATTTTGCCACCTGAGCAGTTCTGGAGGAGGAATCTGTGAGCAGTTCCAGGCACTGTGTTAGGCATTAGCTAGCATTACAGGATATGCCTAAAATACATGAGAGGGTCTGGGAAAAGGTCAAGACTTCTTAATGATCAGCACCCTCAAAGTGATGTACAGATACAGGATTATGACTATGTCAACAATGGACCTGCCCAGAGGAACTCTGGCACTGATAACTGCAGAGGCAGAAATAAGAGATACTGGGGACAGGATTAAAATGGCTCAAAGAGGGGGGACCTTCAAGATTGTGGAGGAGTAAGACGTGGAGATCACCTTCCTCCCCAAAAATACATCAAAAATACATCTACGTGTGGACCAACTCTTATTACGGAACACCTACTGAACGCTGGTAGAAGACCTCAGACTGCCTAAAAGGCAAGAAAACCCCCAGGTACCTGGGTAGGGCAAAAGAAAAAAGAAAAAACAAGACAAAAGAATAGAGACAGGACCTGCACCTCTGGGAGGGAGCTGTGAAGGAAGAAAAGTTTCCACACAATAGGAAGCCCCTTCACTGGCAGAGACGGGGGGTGTGGGGTGGGAAGCTTCGGAGCCATGGAGGAGAGCGCAGCAACAGGGGTGCGGAGGGCAAATTGGAGAGATTCCTGCACAGAGGATCAGTGCCGACCAGCGCTCACCAGCCTGAGAGGCTTCTCTGCTCATCCACCGGGGAGGGTGGGGGCTGGGAGCTGAGGCTCGGGCTTCGGAGGTCAGACCCCAGGCAGAGGACCGGGGTTGGCTGCGAGAAGACACCCTGAAGGGGGCTAGTGCACCACAGCTAGCCGGGAGGGAGTCTGGGAAAAAGCCTGGACCTGCCGAAGAGGCAAGAGACCATTGTTTCAGGGTGTGTGAGGAGAGGGGATTCCTTCCCTGTGTGCCCACAGAAGGCAGGGCACCGCTTAAGTTAGTTCCAGAGATGGGCATGAGCTGTGGATATCAGCTCGGACTCCAGAGACGGGCATGAAACACTAACACTGCTGTTGCCGCCACCAAGTATCCTGTGTGCAAGCACAGGTCACTATCCACCCTCCACATCCCCTCCAGGAGCCTGTGCAGCCCACCACAGCCAGGGTCCCGGGATCCAGGGACAACTTCCTCGGGAGAACACACGGTGCACCTCAGGCTGTTACAACGTCATGGTGGCCTCTGCCGTCACAGGCTCACCCTGCATTCCAATTATGACTACCGTACCCCTCCCTCTCCCCGGACTGAGTGAGCAAGAGGGACCTAATCAGCCACTGCTTTAACTCCCTCCTGTCTGGGTGGGGAACAGATGCCTGAGGGCAACCTACATGCAGAGGTGGGGCCCAAACCAAAGCGGAACCCCAGGAGCTCTGCGAACAAAGAAGGGAAAGGGAAATTTCTCCATGCAGCCTCAGGAGCAGTGGATTACAACCCCACAGTCAACTTGATGTACCTGCATCGGTGGAATACCTGAATAGACAACAAATCATCCTAAAATTGAAACGGTGGACTTTGGGAGCAACTGTACACTTGGGGTTTGCTGTCTGAGGCTGATTTGTTGCTGATTTTTATGTTTATCTTAGTTTACTTTTTAGCGCTTGTTATCATTGGTGTATTTGTTTATTGGTTTGGTTGCTCTCTATTTTAGTATTTTAATAATTTAAAAAAGTTTAAAATTTCTTTCTTTTCTTCTCCCCTTTTTTCTGAGCCATGTGGCAGAAAGGGTCTTGGTGCTCTGGCCTGGTGTCAGACCTGAGCTTCTGAGGTGGGAGAGCCGAGTTCAGGACACTGGACCACTAGAGACCTCCCAGCCCCATGTAATATCAGCAAGAGTTCCCCAGAGATCTCCATCTCAACGCTAAGACCCAGCTCCACCCAACGGCCAGCAAGTTCCAGTGCTGGATGCCCCATGCCAAACAACTAGCAACACAGGAACACAACCCCACCCATTAGCAGAGAGGCTGCCTAAAAATCATACTAAGTTCACAGATATCCCCAAACACACCATCAGACATGGCCCTGACCACCAGAAAGACAAGATCCAGCCCCACCCACAAGAACACAGGCACCAGTCCCCTCCACCAGGAAGCCTACACAAGCCACTGAACCAACCTCACCTACTAGGGGCAGACATCAAAAACAACGGGAACTACAAACCTGCAGCCTGCGAAAATGAGACCCCAAACACAGTAAGTTAAGCAAAATGAGAAGACAGAGAAATATGCAGCAGATGAAGAAGCAAGATAAGAATCCACCAGACCAAACAAATGAAGAGGAAATAGGCAGTCCACCTGAAAAAGAATTCAGAGTAATGACAGTAAAGATGATCCAAAATCTTGGAAATGGAATGGAGAAAATAAAACAAACATTTAACAAGCACCGAGAAGAACTAAAGAGCAAACAAACAGTGATGAACAACACAATAAATGATATTAAAAACTCTCTAGAAGGAATCAATAGCAGAATAACTGAGGCTGTAAAACGGATAAGTGACCTGGAAGATAAAATAGTGGAAATAACTACCGCAGAGCAGAATAAAGAAAAAAGAATGAAAAGAATTGAGGACAGTCTCAGAGACCTTGGGGACAACATTAAACACACTAACGTTCTAATTATAGAGGTCCCAGAAGAAGAAAAGAAAAAGAAAGGGTCTGAGAAAATATTTGAAGAGATTATAGTGGAAAACTTCCCTAACATGGGAAAGGAAAGAGTCAAGTCCAGGAAGCACAGAGAGTGTCCGATACAGGATAAATCGAAGGAGAAACATGCCAAGACATATATTAATCAAACTATCAAATATTAAATACAAAGAAAAAATAATAAAAGCAGCAAGGGAAAAGCAACACATAACATACATGGGACTCTCCAAAAGGTTAACAGCTGACCTTTCAGCAGAAACTCTGCAAGCCAGAAGGGAGTGGCAGGACACATTTAAAGTGATGAAAGGGAAAAACCTACAACCAAGATTACTCTATCCAGCAAGGAACTCATTCAGATTCAATGGAGAAATTAAAACCTTTACAGACAAGCAAAATTTAAGAGAATTCAGCACCACCAAACCAGGTTTACAACAACTGCTAAAGGAACTGCTCTACGCAGGAAACACAAGAGAAGGAAAAGACCTAAAATACAAATCCAGAACAATTAAGAAAATGGTAATAGGAACATACATATCAATAACTACCTCAAATATAAATGGATTACATGCTTCAACCAAAAGACACAGACTGGCTGAATGGATACAAAAAGAAGACCTGTATATATGCTGTCTACAAGACACCCACTTCAGACATCGGGACACATACAGACTGAAAGTGCTGGGATGGAAAAAGATATTCCATGCAAATGGAAATCAAAAGAAAGCTGGAGTAACAATACTCATATCAGATAAAATAGACTTTAAAATAAAGAATGTTACAAGAGACAAGGAAGGACACTACATGATGATCAAGGGATCCATCCAAGAAGATAGAACATTGTAAAAATTTCTGCACCCAACACAGGAGCACCTCAATACATAAGGCGAATGCTAACAGCCATAAAAGGGGAAATCAACAGCAACACAATCATAGTAGGGGACGTTAACACCCCACTTTCACCAATGGACAGATCATCCAAAATGAAAGTAAATAAGGAAACACAAGCTTTAAATGATACATTAAACAAGATGGACTTAATTGATATTTATAGGACATTCCATCCAAAAACAACAGACTACACTTTCTTCTCAAGTGCTCATGGAACATTCTCCAGCATAGATCATATCCTGGGTCACAAATCGAGCCTTGGTAAATTTAAGAAAATTGAAATTGTATCAAGTATCTTTTTTGACCACAATGTTATGAGTCTAGATATCAATTACAGGAAAAAATGTGTAAAAAATACAAACACATGGAGCTAAACAATACACTACTAAATGACCAAGAGATCACTGAAGTAATCAAAGAGGAAGTCAAAAAATAACTAGAAACGAATGACGATGAAAACACGATGACCCAAAACCTATAGCATGCAGCAAAAGAAGTTCTAAGACAGAAGTTTATAGTAATACAATCCTACCTCAAGAAACAAGAAAAATCTCAAATAAACAACCTAATCTTACACCTAAAGCAATTAGAGAAAGAAGAACAAAAAAACTCCCAAAGTTAGCAGAAGGAAAGAAATCATAAAGATCAGATTAGAAATAAAGGAAAAACAAATGAAGAAAACAATAGCAAAGATCAATAAAACTAAAAGCTGGTTCTTTGAGAAGATAAATAAAATTGATAAAACATTAGCCAGACTCATTAAGAAAAAAAGGGAGAAGACTCAAATCAACAGAATTAGCAATGAAAAAGAAGTAACAACTGACACTATAGAAATACAAAGGATCATGACAAATTAGTACTAGCAACTATATGCCAATAAAATGGACAATCTGGAAGAAATGGACAAATTCTTAGAAAAGCACAACCTTCTGAGACTGAACCAGGAAGAAAAATATGAACAGACCAATCACAAGCACTGAAATCGAAAATGTGATTAAAAACGTTTCAACAAACAGAAGCCCAGGACCTGATGGCTTCACAGGCGAATTCTATCAAACATTTAGAGAAGAGCTTACATCTATCCTTCTCAAACTTTTCCAAAATATAGCACAGGGAGGAACACTCCCAAACTCATTCTATGAGGCCACCATCACCCTGATACCAAAATCAGACAAAGATGTCACAAAGAAAGAAAACTACAGGCCAATATCACTGATGAACATAGATGCAAAAATCCTCAACAAAATACTAGCAAACAGAATCCCACAGCACATTAAAAGGATCATACACCATGATCAAGTGGGGTTTATCCCAGGAATGCAAGGATTCTTCAACATATGCAAATCAATCAATGTGATACACCATATTAACAAACTGAAGGATAAAAACCATATGACAATCTCAGTAGATGCAGAAAAAGCTTTTGACAAAATTCAACAAGAATTTATGATAAAACCTCTCCAAAAACTAGGCATAGAGGGAACCCACCTCAACATAATAAAGGCCATATAAGACAAACCCAGAGCCAACATCGGTCTTAATGGTAAAAAGCTGAAAGCATTTCCTCTAAGATCAGGAACAAGACAAGGTTGCCCACTCCCACCACTATTAAGGAAACACTGCCATTTACCATTGCAACAAAAAGAATAAAATACCTAAGAATAAACCTACCTAAGGAGACGGAAGACCTGTATGCAGAAAACTATAAGACACTGATGAAAGAAATTAAAGATGATACAAACAGCTGGAGAGATATACCATGTTCTTGGATTGGAAGAGTCAACATTGTGAAAATGACTATACTACCCAAAGCAATCTACAGATTCAATGCAATCCTTATCAAATTACCAATGGCATTTTCCACAGAACTAGAACAAAAAATTTCACAATTTGTATGGAAACACAAAATACCCTAAATAGCCAAAGCAATCTTGAGAAAGAAAAATGGAGCTGGGGGAATCAGGCTCCCTGACTTCAGAGTATACTACAAAGGTACAGTAATCAAGACAGTATGGTACTGCACAAAAGCAGAAATACAGAGCAATGGAACAGGATAGAAAGCCCAGAGATAAACCCACACACATACGGTCACCTTATCTTTGATAAAGGAGGCAAGAATATACAATGGAGAAAAGACAGCCTGTTCAGTAAGTGGTGCTGGGAAAACTCGACAGCTACATGGAAAAGAATGAAATTACAACACTCCCTAACACCATACAGAAAAATAAGCTCAAAATCGATTAAAGACCTACATGTAAGGCCAGACACTATAAAACTCTTAAGAGGAAAACACAGGTGGAACACTCTATGACACACATCACAGTAAGATCCTTTTTGACCCACCTCATAGAGAAATGGAAATAAAAACAAAAATAAACAAATGGGACCTAATGAAACTTGAAAGCTTTTGCACAGCAAAGGAAACCATAAACAAGATGAAAAGACAACCCTCAGAATGGGAGAAAATATTTGCCAACAAACCAACTGACAAAGGATTAGTCTCCAAAATTTACAAGGAGCTCATGCAGCTCAATATCAAAAAAACAAACAACCCAGTTCAAAAATAGGTAGGAGACCTAAACAGACATTTCGTCAAAGAAGGTATACAGATTGCCAACAAATACATGAAAGGATGATCAATATCATCACTCATCATTAGAGAAATGTAAATCAAAACTACAGTGAGGTATCACCTCACACTGGTCAGAATGGCAGTCATCAAAAAAATCCACAAACAATAAATGCTGGAGAGGGTGTGGAGAAAAGGGAACCCTCTTGCACTGTTGGTGGGAATGTAAATTGATACAGCCACTATGGAGAACAGTATGGAGGTTCCTTAAAAAACTAAAAACAGAACTACCATATGACCCAGCAATCCCACTACTGGGCATATACCCTGAAAAAACCATAATCCAAAAAGAGACATGTATCACAATGTTCAGTGCAGCACAGGGAAATGACAAAGTACTTTGAACTGAATGAAAATAAAGACACAGCACATCAAGACTGGCAGTATGTCACTAAAGCAGTATTTAGATGGAAATTTATAGCACTAAACACTTTATTAGAAAAGAAGAAAGATCTCAAATCAATGATCTCACTTTCTTCCTTAAGAAACTGAAGTATAAGAGCAAATAAAATCTAAAATAAGCAGAAGAAATGAAATAATAACAGAGAGGAAAGCAAAGAAGTAGAAAACAGAAAAACAATAGAGAAAAATCAACGAAACCAAAAGCCAGTTCTTCGGGAAGAACAATTTTAATACTGATAAACTTCCAATGAGAATGGCCATTTAAAAAAATTAAAAAGAGAGAAGATACAAAGTACAAATAACAGGAATGAGACAGGTAACAGCACAACAGATTTTACTGATATTAAAAGGATAATAATGCTATGAAAATTTTTGTGCCAATATAATTGACAAGTTAGATGAAACAAACAAAATCCTTGGAAGTCACAAATGACCAAAGCTCATTCATAAGATAAAGAAAGAAATTCAAATTGCAGTTTTAAGCCTTCTGAAAAACCCCAGGTCCAGATGGCTTCACTGATGAATTCTGCCAAATTTTTAGAGAAGATATAATATCCATTCTACACGAACTCTTTAGAAAATTGTTGAGAGAGACATGCTTCCCAACTCATCTAAGAAGCCACATTACACATCAAATTAGACAAAGATATTATAAGAAAACTACACACCAATATTCTTCACGAACACAGATGCAAAAATTTTTAACAACATTCTAGAAAATCAAATCCAACAACAGAGTCAGATCTTGCTTTGCATGGTACAGTGTTCACTCAAACTCATACATATCTTGCTTCATGATAACCAGAGAACCATGCAAAGATACGACATGATTCTGATATGGACATGTTTCAGTGAACTAAGTACCTTGCAAATTGAAGACTACAGATAGAATAAAAAGATAAAAAATCATGATCAACTTGGGTTTATTGCAGGAATGCAAAGTTGTTTTAATATTTTAAAATAAATCAGTTCAATTCACTAGATTAATAAATTCAAAAAGGAAAACCATGTGATCATCTCAAAAAGGTAGAAAAATGTTTGACAAAATCCAATATCCATTCCTGATCCAAAATTGTAGCAAACTAGGAATAGAAGGAACTTTCTCAACATGATACAGGTGTTCACAGAAAACGTACACTGAACATCACAGTAATAGTGAAAGACTGAATGTTGTCTTCCTAAGATCGCTCTTCCTCCAAGACAATGATGTCTGCTCTCACCATATCCATTCAACATTGAATTACAGGTTGTAGCCATTGTAAACGGCAAGAAAAACAAAGAAAAGGCAACAAGATTGGAAAGGAAGAAAAACAGTCTTTATTCATAAATTATCTGACCACCTATTTAGAAAATCCTATAATATCTATTAAAAAAACCTAGTAGAACTAATAAGTACATAGAGCTAGGTGGCAGAATACAAGATCAATATACAAAAGTCAGTTTTATTTCTGTATGCTAGCAAACAACAATCAGCAATTTCAATAAAAATGTACAAGTGACAAAAGCAATAAAAAATGCAATACTTGCATACTGACAAAAGATGAACAAGACCTGTACACTGAAAAGTATAACACACTCCTGAGAAAATTAAAGACCTAAATAAAATAAAAGGACACACACACATCCACACACACAGTGGTCATGGGCAGAAGACTCGATATTGGGCAGAAAATTCAATATTGTTAATATGTCAGTTATCTCCATATTGACTTACAGATTCAATGTAATATCAATCAAAATCTCAGGACACTTTTTTTTTTTTTTTCAGAAATTGATGAACTGATCCTAAAATTCACAGAAAATGTCAAGGACCTAGAATGGCCAAAATGATGCTGGTAAAGAAGAATAAAGTTTAAGGACTTACACTACCTGAATTCACTATTCATTGTAAACCAGCAGTAATTAAAGCATGTGGTACTGCTGCAAAGATGGACAGTAGATCATTGGAACAGAATAGAGAGTGAAGAAATATACTCACCAACACACATATGGTTAATTGATTTTCAGCAAAGATCAAAGGCAATTACGTGGAAAGAAGATGTCTTTTCAACAGATGGTGCTGGAACAATTTACCAAAAAATGAGCTTGGATCCATATCTTGCACCATATAGAATAATTAACTCAAAATGGATCACAGACCTACAAGTAAAATGTAGAACTATAAAAATTCAAGGGGAAAGCATAAGAGGCAATCTTTGTGACTGAATTAGGTAAAAATTTCTTAGATGTAACACTAAAAATCATAATCCATTAAAGAAAAAATCAATAAATTGGACTTTTTCAAAATTAAGCATTTCTGGGCTTCCCTGGTGGCACAGTGGTTGAGAGTCTGCCTGCCGATGCAGGGGACACGGGTTCGTGCCCCGGTCCGGGAAGATCCCACATGCCGCGGAGTGGCTGGGCCCGTGAGCCATGGCCGCTGAGCCTGCGCGTCCAGAGCCTGTGCTCCGCAAAGGGAGAGGCCACAACAGTGAGAGGCCCGCGTACCAAAAAAAAAAAAAAAAAAAAAAATAGGCGCTTCTGCCCTTTGAAAGACAGTGTTCACAGAATGAAAAGACAAGCCAGAGATGAGAGGAAATATTTGTAATAAGAGGATCTGTATATAAAGAACTTTCAAAATGCAATCATAAAAAACAAATATCCCAAATAAAATGTGGGCAACAGACTTCGACAGGTGTATGTATATGTCAAAACTTGTCAATGTACACACTTTAAATATGTGAAGTTTACTCTATGTCAATTAAGGCTCAATAAAGCTGTGAAAAATATACGGTACTCCTTCATGAGAAAACACTAGAAACACAAGCAATAAAAGAAAATATAAGCTTGACATTGTCAAGACGAAAACATTTGTGGTTCAACGGACACCATCACGAAAATGAAAAGACAACCCACAGAATGGGAGAAAATTTTGTAAATCATGTATCTAACAAGAGCCTTGTATCTAGGATATATAAACAGTTATTATAACTCAACAATAAAAAGACAAATAAAGGGGCAAAGGGGGCTTCCCTGGTGGTCCAGTGGTTAAGATCCCTGGTGGTCCAATGGTTAAGAATTTTTCTTGCAATGCAGGGGACACAGGTTCGATCCCTGGTTGGAGAACTAAGATCCCACATGCCATGGGGCAACTAAGCCCACGTGCCGCAACTACAGAGCCCACATGCTACAACTAGAGAGAATCCTGTGCACCGCAATGAAGGGAAAAGCCCATGTGCTGCAACTAAGACTATTTATAACAATTTATAAATAAATAAATATTAAAAATAAAATGGGCAAAGGATCAAAATGGACAACTATCCAAGCAAGATACACAAATGGCCATTAAGCACAGAAGAAGAAGCTCAACATCATTAGTCATCAGGAAACTGCAAACCACAGTGAGATAACACTTTACATCTATTAGGATGGCAACAATAAAAAAGACGGGTAATAACAAATACTGGTGAGTTTATGCAAAAATTGGAACTCTCATACATAGCTGATGGTAATATAAAACAGTGTAGCTGCTTTCGCAAATAATCTGGTAGTTCCTCAAATGGTTCAACAAAGAGCTCCGTTTCTAAGTATATTCCACTTCTAGGTATATTTCAAGAGAAAACATGTCCACAGAAAAATCTGTATATGAATGTTCATAGGTCTGTTATTCATAATAGCCAAAAAACTAGAAACAACCCAAATATATAGCAACTGAACTAAACGAAACATGGTGTATCCATACAATGGAATATTATTCAACAACAAAAAGAAACAAAGTACTGATACACGCTACCACATGGATGAACCCTGAAAACATTATGCTAAGTCAAACAAGTCAGTCATAGATTACCATGTATTGTATGATTGCATTTATACGAAATGTTAGGAATAGGCAAAACTGACAGAAAATGAGTCGTTTCTTAGGGATGGTGAGATTGGAGAGTGATGGCTTAAGGCAGGTGTGCTTATTTTTAGGGTAAAGAAAATGTTGCAAAATTGATTGTGGTAATGGATGCACAACTCCGTGAATATACTAAAAGCCACTTAATTGTATATAGTAAGTGGGTGAATTGTATGGCAAGTGAATTATACCTCAGTAAAGCTGTTAAAAAAGAATAGGGAATCCCCTGGTGGTCCAGTGATTAGGACTCCACGCTTCCACTGCAGGGAGCACGGGTTCGATCCCTGGTCAGGGAACTAAGATCCCACATGCTGCGTGGCAAGGCCAAAAAAAAAAAGTACAATTTTATGGTTTTGACACTTGTCTTCTCCATGTCACACATGTGTGCAGAAAATTTTAACCCACAGAAAATACCTGTGGGAAATGTTTAAGTGACATAACATGTAAAATGCATATATCAGATGCCACTTCTCTGAACTGGCCAATATTTACACATCTAGTGTACAGCCTTTTGAGGCTGGTTTTAATTTCTCTTCAAGGCTATAAAATCGGTGTTATTTCTTGATAAGCTACCACGTGACAAAGTTCGGGGTATTTTAAATTGTTATTGTTAATACGCTATGTGCATCTGTCTTATTTCTCATTAAAAAAGGAAGGTAGCTGATGGGTCATTTAACTTTAAGTTTGATTTTCTCCCTGGCTGCTCTTAGAGCTTGTGGGTTCAGTTTAGTCATTTCTATCTAGTGAGTTCTGCTCTTCTAGATTGTCCTTAACTCTCTTCCTCTTAATTCCCCAATTTCATTATCAACCCAGGCTCACATGGAAGGAAAAGAGCTTCAATTTGGGGATATGTCTTTCTGTGTAAACCTTAAGAAAGGCAGTTCTACACATAGAAGAAAAACAAATTAAGAAGAAACACAAATAAGCCCATTAGGAATTCTCTAAAAAAAATGAAACAATTGTTTTTGAGTTGTTGCTCTGAAATCCATGCTGCCCAGCTATTGGTAAATGCAGAATTCTCAGCTAAGTTTATATATATAACTTCCACTTTGAAATTACTAAAATTATTTAAGTGTTCCTGTAATACAGACTACTGACAATTAGAAATGTTCAAAAGAGATGATAAACTTGATGTCCAGAATAAAGTTCACTTGAGCTCTGGGCAAAAGCAATACCTTTATTCCCCAGATAGCAGCTAGGCTAGGAGAGTCAGTGGGCAGAAGGTAAATGTTTCTTGAATGAAGAAAGGAAGCAAGCATCTTTTGTAGAGCAACGCCAATTGAAATGCAAAACTTAATAGGATGAAAGACTGAATGCTAAGCTCCTGTCAAATAAATGGTGAGAAAAGATTTTGCAATGTTTTAATTTATCTTTATTTGAAGGCATTCCTTGTATTAGTAATTTGGCGGCCACTGCAACATTTTTTCTAGGTATTATAATATTTGTTTTAAATTATGTAAAATGAAATATAATGGTCATTTTGTTAGTTGGGTAATGGTATAAACAGAATATTGAGACTTTCAGAGTGAGAAATTCATGGACACACTGCAACTTATGAAGTATACACACACAGGAAACAAAGATTGGTTAGGAAATTATACTAGTTCTTGTTTAGTTGTGAATACTGTAGAATGCAGTGGCAAGTTGGATGAGGGGAAAGGGAGAGATGAAACGAAAGAGAAAGGGAAATGAAAGATGACTTCCACATTTCTGGTCTGAATGATTAGGTGAATGATTAGGTGAATGATTAGGTGAATGATAGTTTATCATGAGATAAACAGAAAACTAAGAATGGTTTTAGGGGAGAGAAGATAGTTTCAGGTTTGTGGTGCCTATGGTAGAGCATTCAGGGGAAGATCCATCAGGCAGTTATACACACAAGTGTGAGGCCCAGATACAGGGATTTAAAAGTCCTAAGCTTCTAAATCGTAATTAAAATAGCCAAAGTAGATGAAGAACATGCAGAGAACCAAGGGCTGAGAATGGAGCCCTCAGAAATACCAGTATTTAAGAGGTCAAGGTGAGAAGAGTTTTCTGAAGAGATGGTATAGGAACAGTGAGAGAGAATATAGAGAGAACCAGAAAAGTTTACGAGTAAGTTATGAACAGCCCAATGTAGACAAAAATCTGGTGACATAAAGGCTGTGAAGTATCTACTGGATTTGTCAATTAGAAGCCACTGGGATTGAATGAGAGGTTTAGTAGAGTGGAATGGCCTGAAGCCAGACTGTGGCAGGGGGAGTTTGAGGTAATAAAGTAGAGAAAGCTGTCTAGAGTCACAAAAACATTTTTAAGTCTGGGGAGACTTGCACATATTTAAATAAAGATTGGGAGGAAAAGAGGGTGGAATGAGATGATTCTGAAGGCAAAGGGGGGATAACTGATGCAGTAAGATCCAGAGATATAGGCAGAATTGAAAGGGAGGGGTTACCAAATAAAAAAATCAATGAGGAGACTGTTAAAATAATAATTCGGGCTAAGCAGAAAGTGTCTTGAAAGTGTCTTGCCACTAGGGAGGTGCCAGTGATGATGGAAAAGAAAAGAAGTCTGAAAATCACATTATGAAAGAGGATCGTATCTGCTTTGTGGAGGAGTCAAAGGTAATTTAACTTTTCTAGGCTAAAATGATTGGGGCCATGATGATATCTTTGTAGTAAACAGGGAAATTATGAGGAAGAGTTGGATTTGAAGAGACGGGGAGGTGTGATTGTTTGGTTTTAGACAAGGCAAGTTTTAGACAAAGCAAGAGACAGAGAGGTGTGATTGGTTTTAGACAAGGCAAGTTTGGTTTTAGACAAGGTTTTAGACAAGGCAAAGTTTGAGGATTGTTTGGTTTTAGACAAGGCAAGATTGTTTGGTTTTAGAAAAGGCAAGTCTTGAGGTGTTAGACAAGGCAGGTTTTAGACAAGGCAAGTGGTCGGACAGCCACATGGCAGAGAAGACAAGGTCTGAGATAAAGACCTGGTGGTTTTTCACCTAGAAGTTAAGATAACTTGTGTTGTAAATCTGAATGAAATAACTGAGGAAAGAAATACAGGAAAAAAAAGTCAACAGCTTAAGATTCTGCCTTGTGGAATGTCCCCAGGGGGCAGATAGAAGATTTAAAAAAAAACCCAGGACTTCCCTGGCCGTCCAATGGTTAAGACTCTGCGCTTCCACTGCATGGGGCGAGAATTTGATCCCTGGTCGGGGAACTAAGATCCCACATGCCTCGTGGTGCAGAAACAACCACCCAAAACAACAAACCAAACCAGAAGAATGAAAAGTATATACCTCACAGTGATGGAGAGAAACTTGTATCATTCAACATTAGAAATGAATAATTTTTTTGATCATGTAAACTTAAGCTAAATATGACACCCTTTCATGTGATTGTTTTGAGTTATGCAATAGACAGTCCAAGCATCCAATAACTGAAGACTGATTAAATCAACCAAATGGAATATTTTATAATTGTTAAAATGGCATTATAAAAGTAATATTACTGACATATAAAATTGTTCATAATATGTTAAATGAAAAAAGCAGGTCACAACACACTATTAATAGTATGGTCTTATTTTACAATACAAACAAGACATCACACACATGTACACACTCTTGAGCACACGGAGATACAGCAGGGTTTGGAAGGACATACACCCAAGACTAATGGTGGTGTGCAGGGTTTTAAGTGTGTTTTATTTTATTTCTTTTGATATGTATGTAGTTTTTGTAGCAGGAAGAAAATACTGTTTTCTTGTAGTCACCAGTCATTCTCACATCACCTATTTTAATTCACTGCATAGCCTTAGCACACTTTATATTTTTCTTATTTATGATTTGCTTGTTTATTGTCTACTTTTCCTAAATTTATCTCTCTTATTCACTCTTATATCCTCGGCACCCAGAATTTGCTTCAGTAGAACAGGCACTCAGTAAATACTTTTTAAAGTAAAAGATAACAGGTAATGCTTTTTTAATAAGAAAAATAAACACTAAAAGCTTAATTTATTGTTAAGCACTGCCATCTTTCTCCTCAGCTCCTCTATTTTTGAAGTGATCAAATATGTTAGAAGCAAAGGAAAATGGAGATGTAGTCTACCTGTACCCCTGAGGATGGCCAAATACCTCTCTGGGTTGCCCTGTGAGATACCTCACAAGGCCCAGTGTAGCCTGGGATTGCTGCACAAGAAAAACTGAATGTAACAAGTTAATATGACCAATTTTTATAGAAGAATAATCTCACAACACACACAAATCTTGTGTCCTCCAAGCAAGCTTGCTGTGATGCTCTATACTTATTTCAATGTCATTGCTGAGGACATTTTTGTGATTCCTCTTTGAGGATGCCTTTGGAAGATGCTGAGTCTTCTAACGTTCCCAGTGATGGTTAAGTCTTCAGTGTGAGCAGTAAATGTGAACTTAAGTGTTATGGTTAAGGTCAGTAAATAGGTTGGTTAGTACAATATTTATACAAAATCAAAGTATATATAAATCAGTGAGATTTATGTGAGTCTGATTCTTTAACTGACTTACTTTTATTGAGACAACTAATTTACCAAAAAATTCACCATTTTAAAGTGTACAATTTAGCAGTCTTTGGTATATTCACAAGGTTGTACAACCACCAACTCTATTAAATTTCAGATTATTTTCATCACCCACATGCAGAATCCCATACCTATTAGCAATCACTCCCCATACAGGCAATTCTTACAGAAGAACTTCTAAAGTGTTTTAAACATTATTAAATAAATGTTTATTCTACCAAGGTGACTCCTCTGGACAACTGATTCATCTGTGTTTTAGATAAATATCAGTCAGATTCATTTAGGGTTGGGGATACCAATGAAATTCAATCAAGGAAAACAAATTGTTCTGTCACCAGCCATATTTCGTGTTTACACCATATTCTAAAATCAACTTCTATGAAATATTCATTGGTTCATGAAATGTAAGAAATCCTCTGTACTTGAATACCAGTGAGATGAAAGAACTAACCACATTTAGCTTCAATTTTATCTTTGGGGGAAAAGCTTGACAACATGCTGACTTAAGATAATTATGTACCTTAGAAAAAGGGCATTATCCCATCAATGAAAATGCATTAAAATAAGATTAAACCAGGAATGTATATATAATCACCTATTAAATCCTTTATTAAGCAGAGTACCAAAAATTTAGATAATTAACTAAAACTCTGAAAGAAAAAGCATATGTAACACAATTAGTGCTTCTATAAAGCTAAAACCCTCTCCCTTGTCAGGTCTTTCTTGGCCTTGGGTGACCTCAAGTGACCCAATTTAAGATTTAAGTTCATCATTCAAACTTACTTTTTACCATTACTTGAAGGAGAGACAAAATTCTGTTTTGGGGGTAACGATGGCTTTAAAACTTCTAAGTAATGGCATACTACGATAATGAAAATTTATAGAAAATATCACTAATAAACTGTGATTCTCATGTTCGTGCTAACGAATAGTAAGTTGTTGAAGATGTAGAGACTGTAACTCAGTGGGAAAGACCATGAGTTCAACTTTAGTTCTGTGGGAAAAAAACCTGAGTAAGTCTGTTTAAACATCCTAGCTATAATGGCTATAATGCAAAAGGAGTTTGAATTCAGGCAATCCATGATTCTCTTTCACTCTTTAGAACTCTATTTCACATTGTAGAGTATACGAAAAATGATCATTATGTATCACTCTCATTTTGGTATTCTACTTGATTTCTGATTACTTATGTGGAAAGGAGGGAAGGAGTTTCTAAGACCTATGAACAATAGCTTTTTAAAAGCTTGGCTAACATGGATTTTATATATATTTGTTTCCCTTGACTGGATTCATGTTCATAAATATTTTGCTAAATTTCCCACGTGTATCTGAACATGTATCAATCTGTTATTCTACTCTTTTTAGTTGACATTGGTTGTCCACCTCCTGAAAGGACAATATATGAACAATATATTTTCTTGGAATGTGAGAATCCTAGGCCTCTCCCTTGCTATTGTATTTCTTTAATTGCTATTTTTTGTATTACAAATGCAACATTTTTGAAATGCTAAATATGGGCCTCACAAAAATGCTAGCAAGTGAATACACAATAATAGGTATTTAGGGCTTCCCTGGTGACAGCAGTGGTTGAGAGTCTGCCTGCCGATGCAGGGGACGCGGGTTCATGCCCCGGTCCGGGAGGATCCCACATACCGCGGAGCAACTAAGCACTGGGAAGACAAGCCTCTAGAACATGTGGCACTGAAAGTCAGCAGAGCTTGCATACTGGAGAGCTGGAGAGCTCTAGAAAACAGAGATTCCACTCTTGGGTGCACGTAAAATCCCATATGCTCCAAGATCCAGCGCAGAGGCAGTAATTTGAAAAGAGCTTGGGTCAGACACACTTGCTGACCCTAGAGAGCCTGCCAGAGAAGCAGGAGGCAACTGGGAGTAGTCCTGGGGATACGGATGCTGGTGGCAGCCATTTTTGGAAGCTTGTTACCACGATAACACTGGTGCTGACAAGTGTCATTTTAGAGTACTCCCTCTAATGTATTAGTGCTGGTGGCTTACACGCATACCAGCTGGTGAGCACCAGTCTCAAGAATGCCCAGGTCAAGCAGCCAGCCATGTGGGGACACAGCCCCACTCACTAGCAGGTTGGCACCAGCTGTAGGTCTCTCTGAGTCCCAACAAACCCCTCAGCCAGCCACCCCAGAAACAGGCCCCGCCCAACAGCAGGCCAGTAGCAGCCATGGGACAACCCAGACACTGAAGACAGGCACCAGGGACGTAGCCACACCCACCATCAGGTGACTCCAGTCCCAGAACAGCTGCCATGGCACCTGGTCCTGCTCACCAGCAAGCTGGTCCCAGATCTGGGAACAGCAGGCCCTGCAGCCAGCTATCCCAGAACCCAGCCCCACCCACCACTGGGCTGGCACCAACCATGGGAACGCAGGCCCTGAAGCCAGCCACCCAGGGACCTGGCCCCACAAACCAGCAGATTGGCACTAGCCCCATGACTCCCCAGGCTGTAGAGCCAGCCGTTCTGGAACGTAGACCCGCACACCAATGGATGGCAGCCTCACAATGAGGTGAGGTCTGACAGCTAACTGAGCTAGGGGCCAGCTCTGCCTACCAGTATGCCCATAATAGTCAGCCCAGTCACAACAGAAGGGCCCATGCAGCCCACAAATGGAGCACCCCTAGAGCATATACCTCTGGCGACCAGAGGGGTATGTGCTGCTGGGGCTCCTACATAAGGCCACTTCTAGGACAACATCAAGCACATTAAAATTTACATTATAGGGACTGCAGAAAAAGAGAGAAAGGGCTGGAGAACTTATTTGAAGAAATAGTAGCTGAAAACTTCTCTAACCTGGGAAAAAAACAGACATCAGGTCTAGGAAGCACAGAGAGTCCTGTACAAGATTAACCCAAAGAGATCCACACCAAGGCACACTGTAATTAAAATGGCAAAAATTAAAGAGAGAATATTGAAAGCAAGGGAAAAATGACTAATTACATATAACAGAACTCCCAAAGAGTATCAACTGACTTTTCAGCAGAAACTCTGAAGGCCAGAGGGAACGGCACGATACACTGAAAGTGATAAAAGGGAAAAAACCTAAAACCAAGAATACTCCATAACGCAAGGCTATCATTGACTTGAAGGTAATATAAAGAGTTTTACAGACAAGCAAAAGCTAAAATAGTTCAGCACTACTAAATTGACTTCACAAGAAAAGTTAAAGGGATTTCACTAAGTGGAAATAAACGACCACAACTAGAAGTATGAAAAATTATGAAAGGAAAAATCTCATTGGGAAAGGCAAATGTACAGTAAAGGTAGTAAGTCAACCATATATAAAGATAGCAGGAAGGTTAAAAGACAAAAGAAGTAAAATCATTTATAAATAGTTAACGGATTTATAAATAGTTAAGGGATAAACATACTAAAAGATGTAAAATATGATGTTCAAAACAGTAAACATGGTAGGGGGCAGTAAAAATGTAGGTTGTTAAAATGTGTTTGAACTTAAGAGATCAGCAATATAAAGTAATCACTATTTATAGACTGCTATATATAAACCTCACGGTAACCAAACTAAAAATCCACAATAGATACACACACACAAAAAGAAAGGAATCCAAACATAACATTAAAGATAGTCATCAAATCTCAAGGGAAGGGAACAAAAGAAGAAGATAGGCACAAAAAGAACTACAACACTCCCCCACCCCCACTGAAAACAATGAACAGAATGACAATAAATACAGTTATCGATAACTACTTGAAATGTAAATGGACTAAGTGCTGCAATCAAAAGACACAGAGTGGCTGAATGGGTTAAAAAAAAAACAAGACCTGCATATATGCTGCCTGTAAGAGACTTACTTTAGATCTAAAGACACAGATGGAAGTTGAGGGGATGGCAAAAGGTATTCTATGGAAATGGGAATGAAAAGAAAGCTGGGTACCAGAACTCGTATCAGACAAGAAAGACTTTTTAAAACAAACACTGTATCAAGAGATAAAGAGGGACATTACATAATGATCTTGGGATCAATCCAACAAGAAGATATAACAATTATAAATATATATGCACCTAACATGCACCTAAATACATAAAGCAAATACTAACAAACATAAAGGAAGAAACTGAAAGTAACAATAACAGTAGAGGACATTAACACCCCACTTACATCTGATGACAAACTGAAATTATAATGAAATAATCATAGTTCAAGCTTACAAAAATGGAGTCATGTGGCCATGAAGGATCTGGTCTCAGACATATCCCTGCACCACTGAGAACTTAAATTTTCTCTGAACTGTATCAAAACCAAGGACACCATGAACCATATTTGGAACATCCACCAGTGACAACTTTACAGTCTCAAGGTCCCCCCTTGTAACTATGCAATGGTTTCAGACCCCATAAATCCTTGCTTAACAAGAACGCTTACTTTGCCACCTCACTGTGGCCTTACAATTTCTTCCATTTTGTAGCCTGACAGAATGGAGTTCAAGTGCTTCTTGAATCTGTGTCTCCCAGGTTGCAGTCCTAACAAAACCCCAAAAATGCTCCATTATTTCAATCAGGTCTCTGTTTCTGAAATTTTGGTTGACACATCATCCTGACAGGACAGATCATCATGACAGAAAAATCAACAAGGAAACACTGGCCTTAATCAACACATTGGACCATATGGACCTAACAGATGTCTACAGAACTTTACAACCCAAAACAGCAGAATACACATGCTTTTTAAGTGCATATGGAACATTCTCCAGGGCAGAGCACACACTAGGCCACAAAACAAATCACAATAAATTTAAGAAGACTGAAATAATATCAAGCATCTTTTGGGACCACAATCTTATGAGACTAGAAAACAACTTCAAGGAAAAAAAAAAACTGCAAAAAACAAAAACTCATGGAAAATAAACAAAATGCTACTAAACAACCCATGGGTCACTGAAGAAATCAAAGAGGAAACAAAAAATACCTGGAGACAGATTAAAATGAAAATACGATGATCCAAAATCTATGGGATGCAGCAAAAGCAGTTCTAAGAGGGAAGTTTATAGTGATACAAACCTACTTCAGGAAATAAGAGAATTCTCAAATAGTAAACTTAACCTTATACCTAAAGGAACTAGAAAAGGAAGAACAAACAAAATCCAAAGTTAGGGCTTCCCTGGTGGCGCAGTGGTTGAGAGTCCGCCTGCTGACGCAGGGGACGCAGGTTCATGCCCCGGTCCGGGAAGATCCCATGTGCCGTGGAGCAGCTAGGCCTGTGAGCCATGGCCACTGAGCCTGCGCATCCGGAGCCTGTGCTCCGCAATGGGAGAGGCCACAACAGTGAGAGGCCCGCGTACCGCAAAAAAAAAAAAAATCCAAAGTTAGTAAAGAGAAAGAAAGAATAAAGATCAGAGCAGAAATAAATGAAGTATAGATAGCCATATAAACTTTAGCCAGGCTCAATATGAAAAAAAGAGAGGGAACACACACAAAAAATCAGAAATGAAAAGGGAGAAGTTACAACTGACACCACAGAAATACAAGGGATCATAAGAGATTGCTATGAACATTATACAAAAAATGGACAATATGGAAGAAATTGATAAATTTCTAGAAACATACAATCACAAGACTGAGTTGGAAGAAACTGAAAATATGAACAGACCAATTACTAGTAATTAAATCAAACCAGTAATTTAAAAAACTCCCAACAAACAAAAGCCCAGGATCAGAAGGCTTCACAGGTGAATTTTACCGAACAATTAAGAGGAGTTAACACCTACTCTTCTCATATTATTCCAAAAAATTGTAGAGGAAGGAACACTTCTGAACTCATTCTATGAGGCCAGCATTACACTGATACCAAAACCAGACAACTAAAATTACAGGTCAGTATCACTGATGAACATAGATGCAAAAAACCTGAACAAAATATTAGCAAACCAAATTTAACAATAACTAAAAGGATCATACACCATGATTAAGTGGGATTTATTCCAGGGATGTAAGGATGGTTCAACATCCACAAATCAATCAGTGTGATATTCCACATCAACAAATTGAAGAATAAAAATCAAATGATCATCTCAGTAGATACAGAAAAAGCTTTTGACAAATTTCAGAATCCATTTATGATAAAAAATCTCAACAAAGTGGGTATAGAAGGAACATACCTCAAAACAATAAAGGCTACAAATGAGAAGTCCACAGCTAACATCATACTCAGTTGTGAAAAGCTAAAAGCTAAAAGCACTACCTCTAAGATCAGGACTAAGGATGCCAACTCTTGCCCCTTTTATTCAACACAGGATTGGAAGTCCTAGCCAGAGCAATCAGAAAAGGAAAAGAAACAGAAGGCATCTAAATTGGAAAGGATGAGGTAAAACTGTCACTATTTGTAGATGAAATGATACTACATATAGAAAATCCTAAAGATGGCACAAAACTATTAAAATTAATGAATTCAGTAGAGGTGCAGGACATAAAATATACAAAAATACGTTGTTTCTATACATTAACAACAGACTATCAGAAAGACAAATTAAGAAAACAATCCCATTTATAATCACATCAAAAAAGAATAAAATATCTAGGAATAAATCTAACCAAGGTGGTAAAAGACCTGTATTAAGAAAACTATTAGACTCTGTTGAAAGAAACTGAAGATGGCAAAATAAATGGAAAGATATACAGTGCTCATTGACTGGAAGAATTAATATTATTAAAAGGACCATACTCCCAAAGGCAACCTACAGATTGAAGGCAATCCTTACCAAAATACCAATGGCATTTTTCACAAAACTAGAACAAAGAATTCTAAAATCTGTCTGGAAACACAAATAACCCTGAATAGCCCAAGCAATCTTGAGAAGGAAGGACAACGATAAAAATATCATACTCTGACTTCAAACTATACTACAAAGCTACAGTAATCAAAACAGTATTGTACTAGTACAAAAACAGATTCACAGATCAATGGAACAGAATAGAAAGCCCAGAAATGAACTCATATATGTGGTCAATAATATAAGCAAGAACATACAATAATGAAAAGATAGCCTCTTCAGTAAGTGGTGCTGGGAAAACTGGACATCTACATGGAAAAGAATCAAACTGGACTACTTTCTAAAAACATATACAAAAATAAACTCAAAATGGATTAAAGACTTAAATGTAAGACCTGAAACCATAAAACTCCTAGAAGAAAATATAGGCAGTATGTTCTTTGACACTGGTCTTAGCAGTAATTTTTTGGATCTGTCTACTCAGGCAAGGAAACAAACGTCAAAGTAAACAAATGGTACTGCATCAAATTAAAAAGCTTTTGCATAGCAAAGGAAGCTATCAACAAATGAAAAGGCAGCATATTGAATGAGAGAAGATACCTGCAAATGATATATCTGATAAGGGGTTAATATCCAAAATAAACAAAAACCTCAACATCAAAAAAACAACCTTATTAAAAAATGGGCAAAGGATCTCAATAGACATTTACCCAAAGAAGACATACAGATGGTAGCAGAAACATGAAAAGATGCCCAAATCATCAGGAAAATGCAAATCTAACCTAAAATGAGACATCACTTCACACCTGTGAGAATGGCTTTTATTATCAAAAAGACAATAAATAACAAGTGTTGGCAATGATGTGAAGAAAAGGGAACCCATATACACTGATGGTGGGAATGTAAACTGGTATAGCCACTATGGAAAACAATACGGAGATTCCTCAAAAAATTAAAAATAGAACTATCATATGGTCCAGTAATTCCATTTTTGGGTATTTTTCGGAAGAAAACAAAAACACTGATTTGAAAAGATAAATGCAACCCTATTATCATTTCAGCATTATTTACAATAGCCAAGATATGGCAGCAACCTATGTAGCCACAGATAAATAAAAGAATAAAGAAGATACGACATTTATACAATGCAATATTAATCAGATATAGAGGAATGAAATCTTGCTATTTGTCACAACATGAACGGACCTAGAGGGCTTTATGCTCAGTGAAATAAATCAGAGGAAGACAAATATTGTATATCCAGTTACATTTGGAATCTCAAAAGCAAAACAAATGAACAAACATAACAAAACAGAAAAGACTCTCAGATGCAGAGAACAAACAGGTGGTTGCCATAGGGGAAGGGTGTGGGGGTATGAATGAAATAGGTAAGGGTAATTAAGAGGGACAAACTTCCAGTGAGAAAATAAAAGTGTTAAGGGGATGAAATGCACACAATAGGTAATATAATCAATAATATTGTAATAACTTTGCATGGTGACAGATGGTACCTTGACTTTTCATGGTAATCATTTTGTAATCACTATATCAGGTATTCAGAACACAGTGTTGTAGGTCAATTAAACTTATAATTAAAAAGTGTATTTTTCTGTTGTCCAGTGAGTGCTCTGTAAATGTGAATTAGATCTTCCGGTTAACGGTGTTGCTTAGTTTTTCTCTACCTGGCTGTTTTCCTTTTTAGTAGTTCTACTGATTACTGAGAGAGGCGTATGATGTCCCCAGCTATATTTGTGGATTTACCTATTTCTATTCTTAGTTCTATCAGTTTTTTCCTTCACATATTTGCAGCCCTGTTGTTTGATACATACACATTTAGGATTGCTATTTTTCTTGGTGAATTAACCCTTGTATAATCAGGTAACATCACACTTTATTCTGGTAATTTTCTTTGCTCTGAAGTCTACTTTACTGTGTTAAAATAGCTACTCCACTTTTCATTTGATTATTGTTGGCATGGTATGTTTTCCCACACTTACTTCTAACTTACTTATATCATTATATTTGGAGTGATTTTCTGGTAGACAATATAACACAGGTTCATAATTTTTAAATCTATTTTGACATTCTCTGTTTAGTGTGTTTCATATGTTTACATTTAATATAAGTATTTTTATAAATCAATTAATTTATTTATTTTTGGCTGCATTGGGTCTTTGTTGCTGTGTGCGGGCTTTCTCTAGTTGCAGAGAGAGGGGGCTACTCTTTGTTGTGGTGCATGGGCTTCTCATTAGGGTGGCTTCTCTTGTTGAGGAGCACAGGCTCTAGGCGTGTGGACGTCAGTAGTTGTGGCACATAGGCTCAGTAGTTACGGATCGTGGGCTTTAGAGCACAAGGTCAGTAGTTGTGGCACATAGGCTCAGTAGTTATGGATCGCGGGCTTTAGAGTGCAGGGTCAGTAGTCGTGGCACACTGGCTTAGTTGCTCTGCAGCATGTGGGATCTTCCCGGAGCAGGGCTTGATCCCGTGTCCCCTGCATTGGCAGGAAGAATCTTATCCACCATGCCACCAGGTAAGTCCCTACATTTAATATAAGTATTGATAAGGTTTATGTTGGCTATGGTATTAATTCCTCTGTTGTCTTCACTATTTTCATTCTTATCCCCTTTTCTGATGCACTGTATGGTTTTTTATAAAAACTTTTTTTAAGGTGCGTTGCTCTAGGCAATACATTTATGTATAACACACATCACTACATTCCAGTGTTTTACCACTTTAAATGGAATGTAGAAAACTTACCAATTAGCTCTGTTTACCTTTTACGACGTAATTATCTAGAACATTACCTCTTCATATGTTGAGAGCCATATCAGAAAATGTTAAATTATTGGCTTTCAACCATCAAACATAGTTTAAATAATTCCAGAGGAAAAGAATAATCTATTGTATTTACCCAAATATTGTTCTTTCCTCATTATTGATATTCAAATTTTCTTCTGGTGTCATTTTGTTTCTGTCTGAAGAATTTCTTTTAACAATGATTTTACAGCAGGTGTGCTAGCTTTGAATTTTCAGACTTTCTTCCATTAAGAATGTATCTATGTCACCTTGATCCCTGATGGATATTTTTTGCTAGGCACAGAATTCTGGGTTTACAATTCTTTTCTTCAGCCCTTCAAAAATGTTGTGCCAATTACTCCTAGTCTCTATGGTTACTGATACGAAACACGTAGTCAGTTGAATTGCTATTCCTTTAAAGGCAATGCTTCCTTTTTCTTTGATCATTTTCATTTTTTCTTCATCTTTAGTTTTCATAAATTTGATTATGATGGGTGGATTTCTTTGGGTGTAATCTGTTTGAAGTTTGCTCACTTTCTTCAATCTGTAGGTTTATATCTTGCACTAAATTTGGGTTGTTTTCAGACATTATTTCTTCAAGTATTTTTCAGTCCTTTCTTTTCTGTTGCTTTCTGGATCTTCAGTGACATGAATGCTAGATATTTTATTGTCCCACAGAATTCTAAGGCTCTGTTCATCTTGTCTTCAATTCATATTTTCTCTGTTATCAGGCTGGATAGTGTCTATTAATAATTATTAACATCTATTAATATTTATGTTGTAATCTCCATTCTGCTATTGAGGCATTCAGTGAGTTTTAAACTTCAATTATTGTAATTTTTAATTCTAAAATTTCCATTTTGGTCTATTTTATCACTTCTCTTTCTTTGTTTTCCTATTTATTTCAATAGGGTTTGTAATTGCTTGCTGAAGCATTTTTACAGTAATTGGTTAAACTTTTTAGATAATTCCAGTATCTGTGTTATCTTGGTGTTGGCATCTGTCAATTGTTTTATTCTTATTTGAGATTTTCCTTGTTCAATGGTATGATAACGAGCAACTGTGGGTTGTACCTTTGACATTTTATGTTACTAGATTCTAGTTTCTTTTTAAATCTTTTTTTAGAGGAGTCAATCAGAATGCATGTCTCAATTCACTTTTGTGGAATTCAATTTGAATGTCAATTTAGATTTTGAAACTACTGCATTGTTCTACTGGTCTGTGTTGCTTGTTTGCTACCAGAGGACATTTTGAACCTAGGCAGTGTTCCACACTGTAGTTCAATTATCAGAAATTTCCCTGTGTTGACTGACCCTTGTCATTTTCATGCATGGCTACCTACAGGTATACCCAGGACTTCAAACATAGATTTAAAGAATCTCTCCAGCTCTCTCCTCTCCTTAATCCTTTCTGCACTCTATTGTTAGTAGGTAATAAGGCACTGGCTCTTTGATGACATTTGCTTACAGTAGGGTGGGGATGGTCAAAAACCCTCCATTCATAGTCTCCAAAGCACTTAAGAAGGAAAGGTTGGTACATCACTTTATTAATGGAGGGTGGGAATGGTCAACAGGGCTTTGCCTCAGCCTGTTTACCAAATGAGGAGAAGCAGAGGATTGCTTCTGTTAACGCACAGTCGATATATTTGTTCCGCTCCCCAGTCTCCATGGTACCCAGTAAGGAGGGTGGTGGCTTCTGTTGTGGTGTTCATTTGGAGTACAGCAGGTGCTTTGGACTGAATCATGTCCCCCCCTCCTGCTAAATTCATATGTTGAAGCCCTAATCCTCAATATAACTGAATTTGGAGATTGAGCCTTTAGGGTAATTAAGGTAAAATGAGGTCTTGTGATGGCACCCTAATCCTACAGGAGATTGGTATCCTTATAAGAGGAGAAAGAAACACTAGAAACAGAGGAAAGTTCATGTGAGAGCACAACAGGAAGGTGGCTGTCTATAAGTAATGAAGAGAGGTCTCACCAGAAACCAACCCAGATGGCACCTTGAATGTTGTGCTTCTAGCCTCCTAACCTAACACATTTGGTCAAGAGGACTTCTACTGTACAAGTCCCCCATCTTCCCAATCCTCTGGCTTGAGTCTTAGGGCTTTTTGTTCTGCCTTTGCTCAATGGCATTTCTGAGCTGTAGGCTACTCTAGTGTCAGGTCAGGATATTTAAGAAACAAAAAACAAGTGAACAAACAACCAAAATCCCCAATTAATTATAAAAATATTACAAAAACAAAAACTAGAGAACTCATCACTGGATTATCTCTCCAGTCCTGAGGTCCCTAGCCAGTTTATGTCCTTTTGTCCACCTTTCAGAGAATTGTTTTATGTATTTTATGTATTTTTAGGTATAATTAGTAGGAGGTATAAGGTGCATTTTGAATATTCTAACTTCTCTGAAATTGGAAACCCCCATTTACTTTTGAATCCACTCCCACTGGACTTTAATCCTTTAAAAACAATCTTGTCCAAATTACTAAGAGCTTTGCATTGCTAAATCTAACGGTGAATCCTCAAGCTTTATTTTATCCAGACTCTAAGCAACATTTAATGTAGATGATCACTTCCTACTCCTTGACACTCTTTCTTTTGGCAGCCACACTGTGATGGTTTTCTTCACTGGCCACACCTCCTCAGTCTCCTTTGCTGGCTACTTTTTGTTCCTGACTTATAAATGTGGGAGGGCCCTTATGCTCAGTCATCAGTCTGCTTCTCTATACAAATTCCCTAAATTATCTCATTCAGCATTAAGGTTTTAAACACTATATATAAGCTGACTCTTCCTCAATTTTTTTTCACTTCAACTTTATTTTATCTCTTCTGAACTACATATTTACATATTCAACTACCTATGCAAGAACTCCTCTGGGATGAGTAATGAGCATCCTCACCCAAACACAGTCAAAACAGATTCTACACATTCTTTTCTCCAGTGCCCAAACTGCTTTTTCCCCTGCTGCTCCCCATCTCAGGAAATGGTACTCCCACTCACTCAGCCAGTCAGGGAAAGAACCATGAAGTCATCCTTGACTCCTCTCATTCTCTTAGACTCTGCATCCAATCCATAAGGAAAGCCTGTTGGTTCTACCTTTAAATATATAGCAAAACTTATCACTTTTCCACAACTTCAGTGTTAACCCCTTAATCCACCATTATCTCTTGCCTAGAATTCTGCAGCAGCTTCCTAATTGGCTTCCCTTATTCAAATCTTTCCCAACTTCACCTCAAACACATTCTCCAAAGAGTAGCAAGAATAATTAGGAATGACTCATTTAAAATTCAAATTCTGCCTCTGTTCAAACCCTCTAGTGTTTTCCCATGATAGTTCAAGTAAAATCCAAAGCCTTTACTATGGCCCATAAAGCTGTAAATGATCTGGCCCCTGGATACTTCTCTGGACTCATTTCCTACTAGCATTTTTTGGATCACTCACTCCAGCCACAGTCACTTCCTTGGAACACTTGAACATGATCTTTCAGGACCTTTTCCCTCTACTCAGAATGTTCTTTAACAGATATTCCCATGGCTTCCTGGTCACTGCATTCAGTGAGCAGCTAAATATCATGGCCATAGAAGAGTCTCACCTGATTTCTATATCCAAAATTGTCTACCATCTCTCAGCTGTCCTCTACTCCCATCCTGTTACACAACTGCTCACTTAATTTTGTTTTCCTGGCACTTATTTCTTATATTTTATAATATATTTACATGTAATTGTCTGTGGTCTATTTTTTTCCCACTACAACATCAGCTCTAGACTGATGTTATTTCCAAATAACATGTTGAGACAGGAACATGTTATGCCCTCAATAAAATTTGTTCAACGAGTAAATTAATGACCAAGTTTTATGGGGCAGTCACTAGTTCTCATGTGGCTACCTCCTTCTCATCATTTTAGCTTAATCTCAAATGTTATTACTTTGGCAATGCTTTATTTGACAAACATGTTAAAGTAGACATCTTGGTCTCAGTCCTAAACACTGAATATAAAGGTCAATGAGAAGCAAGGGCTTTATCTCTTCTTGCTCCTGTTGTATCTCTAGCATCTGAAAAAAATGCCCAGCATTATTTAGTTTCTGAGCGAATGAATACATGAACAAGTATAATTTGCTTAAGAGAAAAAAATACCTTGACAAACTGAAATAACACGAAGATTAGGATAGAAGAAAAAGAAAACAGATAATCAGTTTATTTGATTAAAGGAATATTTTAGGTATTTTCAAGGTTATTATGGTAAGAAAAGATAGTTTTTTTTTCTTAGATAACATATTATATTGCCTCCATTTTCGTAGATGAAGAAAACACTTTTAACATTCCATACTTTTTTTAATTGTGGAAAATATACCTAATTTATCATTTTAACAATTTAAAAGTATACAGTTCAGTGGCATTACGTATATTCACATTGTTGTACAATCATCACCACTATCTAGCTCCAGAACACTTTTCATCTTCAGAAACTAAAACTCTGTACTCATTAAACACTATCTCCTCATTCCCCTCTTCCCCCAGCTCCTGGTAATCACCATTCTAATTTTTGTTTTTATGAATTTGACTACTCTAGGTAGTTCATATAAGTGGAATCATATAGTATTTCTCCTTTTGTGACTGGCTTATTTCACTTAGCACAGTGTCCTCAAGGTTCATTCATATGGTAATGTGTCAAAATTTCCTTCCATTTTAAGGCTGAATAATATTCCATTGTATGTATAAATCACATTTTAAACTCCTTTCGTCTGTTGATGAGCATATGGGTTGCTTCCTTCTTGGCTACTGTGCATAAAGCTGCTATGAACATGGTGAACAAATATCTGTAGGAGTCCCAGCTTTCAATTCTTCTGATTATATATCCAGAAGTGGAATTACTGGATCATATGGTAACTCTATTTTTAATTTACTGAGGAACCACCATACTCTTTTCTTTAGCAGTTGCACCATTTTACATTCCCACCAGAAACACACAAGAGTTTCAATTTCTCTGCATCCTCACCAAAATTTGTTAATTTCTTTTTTTTTTTTTTTTTTTTTGGCAGTACGCGGGCCTCTCACTGTTGTGGCCTCTCCCATCGTGGAGCACAGGCTCTGGACGCGCAGGCTCAGCGGCCATGGCCCACAGGCTCAGCCACTCCACGGCATGCGGGACCCTCCTAGACCGGGGCACGGACTCGTGTCCCCCGCACCGGCAGGTGGACTCTCAACCACTGCGCCACCAGGGAAGCCCTGTTAATTTCTTGTATTAAAAAAAAAATAGGTATTCTAACTGGTGAGAAGAGGCATCTTATTATGGTTTTGATTTACATTCCCTTAATGTACCTTTTCAGGTGCTTATTGGCCATTTGTATATCTTCTTTGGAGGACTGTATATCCAAGTCCTATTTTTTGTTTGTTTTTTTTTGAAGGGTGAGGGTGGTGGCTGTTGCTGACTTGTAGGAATTCTTTATATATTGTGGATATTAACCACTTAACAGATACATGACTTGCAAATAAATATTTACTCCCGTTCTGTGGGCTGCCTTCTCACTCTGTTGATAGCATCCTTTAAAGCATAAAAATTTTTCATTTTGATGTAGTTTCATTTGTCTATTTTTGCTTTTGTTGCCTGTGCTTTTGGTGTCATAACCAAGAAATCATTTCCAAATCCCATGTTGTGAAAATTTCCCCCTATGTTTTCTTCTAAGTGTTTTATAGTTTTAGATCTTATGTTTAGGTCTTTGATACATTTTGAGTTAATTTTTGTATATAGTGTGAGGCAAAGGGCCAATTTCATTTTTTTGTATGCAGATATTCAGTTTTCCCAACACCATTTATTGAAAAAAGGGTTCTTTCCTTATTGAATAGTCTTGGCACCTCTGCCAAAAATCATTTGACCATATATGCCAGGGTTTATTTTTAAGCTTTCTATTCTATTGTATTGTCTGTCTTTATACCAGTACCACACTGTTTTGATTACTATAGTTTTTAGTAAATTTTGAAATCAGGAAGTCTGAGACCTCCAACATTGTTTTTTCAAGATTGTTTTAGCTATTCCACTAGGTTATAAAAACATAGCATTTAAAGCTCATCTATCATCTCTGATATGTCATCTTTTGTGTTCAGTTCATTCTGTGGCAACCTCAGTTGCTCATCTGTAAAACTGTGTAACAGCTTACTGGGATAGTAGTAAGGATTAAATACAAAATATCATATTTAAAACTCTGAGCAAAACACCAGGATACATCAGCAGTGCTCAGTAAATATCAGCAATTATAATGTACCTATACACAACCTGTGACAGACAGAATAATGCCCACATCCTAATCCATAGGACTTATGAATATCTCAGCTTATATGCAAAAGGAACTTTTCAAAAGTTATCAACTTAAGGATCTTGAGGTATGGAGATTATCCTGTGTTTTATGTGATTATCTGGGTGGGCCCAATGTAATTCACAAGGGTCCTTATGAGAGGGAGGAAGGAGGTCAAAGTTAGTGTCAGAAGGTGATGTGAGGGCAGAAGCAGAGGGGAAAAAAGGTGATGGGCGCAGAGCCAGCAGATCTGCTGATGTGGGCCTCAGCAGAGCAAGGATAGCTTCTAGAAGCTGAAAGAGTTAAAGAATAAATTCTCTACTGGAGCCTCCAGAAGGAACCAACCCTGGCAACAGCTTGGTTTTAGCTTCATAAGACTCATACAGAAATTCTGACGTCTAGAACTGTTGCAAAATAAATGTGCATTGTTCAGCCATTAAATTTGTGATAATTTGTTACAGTAGCACTAGGAAACTAATACATATTTTGGTGCAGGAAGTGGTGTACTGTTGTAACAAATATCTAAGTATATGGAAGTGACTTTGAAATTAGGTAGCCAGTGGAGGCTGGAACAATTTTGAGGAGCATGATAGAAAAAGCCTAAACTGCTTTGAACAGACTGTTGTTTGTAGAAATATGTATGTTAAAGACTGAAGGCTCAGAAGAATGATCAAAAAAATCTATACCTTCACAGAGTATACCTAAATCATCATAAACAGATTGTCGGTGGAAAACTGGATGTTAAAAGCTCTGCTGGTGGCTTCCCTGGTGGCGCAGTGGTTGAGAGTCCGCCTGCCGATGCAGGGGACACAGGTTTGTGCCCAGGTCCGGGAAGATCCCACATGCCGCGAAGCGGCTAGGCCCGTGAGTCATGGCCGCGTCTGACTTGTGTCCAACAATTATATTAAAAACAGAATTGTAAGTGATGAATGTAGACCTTCAACTGAAGAGATTCTGAAGAAAACTTTTGAAGGTAAAACTTGGTTTCACTGTTTATAAAAAGTGTGACAGGTAGGAAATACATTGAGGGAAGGACTAGTAATCAAAAAGAAACCAGAACTTGATGATTTGGGAAATTATCAGCCTATGCAGGTTGAAAAAAGATAAAAAATTAAGAGATTTGGTCAGGAAAACATGTTCAGGAGAAAATGTCAAGGACATGCATGGACAATATTTTGTTAATGTCTTGAAAGGATCAAAAATCAAAGTACTCCATCACAAATCCCCCTGAAGAGATTAGGTCTGTGACTCATGTATCCCTTTAGCCATCTCAGAAGCCAAAAATGGAGATGGGTTTATCCAAGAAAGATTTGTAGAGAAGCCTCTTGTCTGATGGAGACAATTCCTCAGATGCATGCAGGAGACTCACCAAGATTTTCAGAATGCTATATTAGCATAAATACTGCCAGCTTGGATGGAAAGGAACAGAGAGGATGAAATAAAAGAAGGCTGTTAGACTCTCAAAATTCTAGAGGCAGGAAAGGGGCTGATGAATTACTCAGTTGCAAACATGTACTATCCTTTAGGAAAAAACGATGAGCCACAGGCCGTTGGATGGAGCTGAGGGCCACAGAGGATTAGACTCAGGCCTTAAAACAAAAGTGGTACGTCTGGTTGGATTCTATAATTGCTTGAGACTAATAACTCCTTTTTTCCTTTAGTTTTCTCCCTTTTTGAATGGCAATGCCTATAATTATTATCCCATGCTTGTCCCACCATTGTATTATGGAAGCAAATAACTTTTTTTCTAGTTTCACAGATCCATAAACGAAGAGTAATTTTGCCCTAATATCAATTATTCTGATAGCCTTACATGTGCCTAATTTAGATAATTTACACGATGAGATTATGGGGCTTTTGAGCTGATGAGACTTAAATGACGTTCTGGACTTGAGCTGATGCACTAACGGATTGAGACTTTCAGGGATGTTGAGATGGACTGAGTGTATTTTGCATGCAGTATGAGGCTGAATCATTAGGAACTCAGAGGGTCTCAGGTCATGGTAAGCTTAGTAATCGTCCCACAAAGAAGACCACAATATTCCTTATAAAAGGGAAGTAGAAGAATGGTAGCAAGGGAGATGTAACAATGGAAGCAGAGATCAGAAAAGAAAAGATTGTCATGGTTAATTTTACCCGTCAACTTCACTGGGCCATGGGGTGTCCAAACATTTGGTTAAACATTATTCTGGGCGTGTCTTTGAGGGTGTTTCTGGGTGAGACTAACATTCAAATTGGTAGAATTCCTAAAGCAGATTTACCTTCCCTAATGTGGGTGGGTCTCATCCCATCAATTAAAGACATGAATAGAACAAAAAGGCTGAGTAAGAGGGAACTCTGTCATTGAGTTGGGACATGTTCTTTTTTGGCTTTGGGACTCGGACTGAAACACTGACTTTTCTTGGGTTTTGAGCCTGCTAGAATTTGGACTGGAACTTATACTATCGACTTTCCTGGTTCAGACGCGGACTGGAACTACACACTGGCTCTCCTTGGTCTTCAGCCTGTTAACTGCAGATCACAGGACTTCTTAGCCTCCATAATCATGTGAGCAAATTCCTTAAAAAAATCCCAATCCCTCCTCCTCCCCTCTCTCAATTTCTATCTATCTCCTATTGGTTGTGTTTCTCTGGAGAACCCTGAATAAATACAATGATGCTACACTGTTGGCTTTGACAATGGAGGTTGGCAGCCTTGAGAAGTCAGAAAAGGCAAGGGAAGAGATTTTTAGCTACAGCCTCCAGAAAGAACCAGCACTGCTAATACTTTGATTTTAGCCCAGTGAAACTGATTTCAGACTTTTGACCTCCAGAATTGTGACAGAATAAATTTGTGTTTTTATGAGATACTATGTCTGTGGGAATACACAGTTCACTGTCATTCTTGATACTCTTCTACAATATTGTACTAGTCACCACTTGAAGCCTGAATAAATAAAATGTGGTATATCCATACTTGGAGGATTATTTAGTAAAACGAGGTATTTATACATGCTACCTCACAGGTAAACCTTTAAAACACTATGTTAAGTGAAAGAAATTAGTCATTAAGGACCAAAAATTATATAATTCCAATTATCTATAAAAATATAGATCTTGCTACCACAGACCTATTATATTTTTTGTTTTGTTTTGTTTCTTTTAATTCATGTGTAACAACATTGAAAATAGTGACCCACTGTAGCATTTAATCTCTTAGCTTCAGGGAGAAAAGGCTGCAAACTGAGTATCAGGAAAGACGGGATATTTTAAGTCACTTACTGAAATCAACAGAAGAAAACTTTTTGCTGATACCTTTTAATTTTCCTTTTTCATTTTCCTTTGGAAGCTGTTGCAGTACAAAATTAACAGGAATAAAATAGCCATCAGTCCTTTCTCTGACAATCTGTGTGGTCTATTAGTGGTAGGAGATCACTTAGCTGTCATAGGTCTTTTGGAACTAAAGTTGACATTCATGTTGTTGACAGTGTAGTTTAAATGTTTCTTAATAAGGTAAGCTTTGGAGGGAAGGAGAAGGAATAGTATTTCATTTAATCACACAAGAAACTTGCAGGTAGGTATATTCATCCTTATTTTACAGATTTATAGATATATAGACAGGCTAAATGCCTTGCTGTAGGAAACAGAGCTACTAAGTGGCAGCACTGGCATTTGAACTGAAGACTAAAGTCCATGTTCTCTCTCTTTTTTTTCCTATCCTAAGCTGCACTTAAAAATAAACTTTTCTTTTAACCTCATGTGATATACAATGTAGTGGAAGAAACATGTGTTTCGCAATGCACCCTAAAAATACCTTTTGGGATAAATGCTGTCAAAAATTGAAAAAAAAAAGGCCATCAGCATTATGGTGGATTGAGATGCTCCCTTTGTTCTACCCTTCAACTTAAAACCAGTAAAACATCCACAGTTCAACAAAGGTGCCTCTGCCCAACACACCAGGACTCCAGAGAATTCCGCACATCTGTACATCCAAAGGTGGGTGGACTAGGACACAGAGGAGGTGAGAAAGGGGGACAGTGAAGGGAGGAGCTACAACCCTAGTGCCCTGGACCCCTGGCCGCAGCAGCTGAGCCCACAGCCCCAGAAAACTCAGTAGCAGCAGGGGAGGTAGCACATATGACTCTGGCCTGGCCTCCTGGCTACTGTGGTGCCAGCACCCAGAGATAACTGGGCAGCAGTGGCAAAAGGTCTAGGATCCTGTCCTTCCAGCTGCAGAAGTGCCCACGACTCTGGCCCCCCCACCCCCTGCCTGCAGGGCTGGCGCTCATGAACCAGAAAACAATGGACACAGAAGGGATGCCCGTGACCCTGGCTCCCTCCTACCCTTTCCCTCTCCCTGTGGTGATGGAGCTCATGACTCAGGAGATCCCAGACAAGACAGAGGCAAAAAAGCACCCACCACGTATGGAATATATAAAAAACAAACAAAAGACCCAAATAAATGGTCAAACCAAACCAAACAAAAATGTAGCTACAAAGAATAGAGTAGTGGTTACCAAAGGGGAAGGAGCGAGGAGGGAGGAAGGTGACATGGGTAAAGGGGATCAAGTGTATGGTGACAAATGGAAACTAAATTTTTGGTAATGAGTACACTGTAGTATACACAGAAACAGAAATTTAATGTTGTACACAAGAACCTTGTACAATGTTATAAACCAATGGTACCTCAATAAAAAAAAATTGAAAAAGAAAACTCACTTGTGTTTTATTTCTCTTTTCATTAATATAACTGATTGCAAGTACATACATAACAGAGAGGTCTGAATCTAAGTTTTACCCTATTCATGGAGAGGCATTTTCAATTCTGTCAGCCTGGGAAATTGATTCCATATTCCCAGTTTCTACCACCAGTAGTTTAATTTATACAGCTGGTAAGAATTACAAAAACTGAAGTTCAAAATCTTCCATGTTACTGCTCTTCTGAAGGAACTCTGTTACTGCTACTTAGAGGTGATAAAACTTTGTGGCTATTATTCTAGGAAGGAAGGATTAAAATGAAATAAAATGGATTAAGTATATATTCCAGAATGCTTTTTCCTGTTCCAGAACCTCTCCACCAATTATAAAAGTTAACTGTATATGTTGATGATTCAAAAGTTAAAAAGCTAACTTTGCTTTATATTTGTATAATTTTATGTAAAGTCAAAGTTAGCAAGGTACTCATCAATTATATAGACAATGCTTATTGGAATTTATCTTGGTGGCCATAGTGTATAAAGTAATGAAATTTATCAACATAGTTCGTCTGGAAAGACTAGCATACACTCATATAAACTTAGAATCCTATTCTCTGCAAATTAGCAGGTAGGCTGGAGGAAAATAAAGAAATTTTCAGACCTGCAAGGTCTTAGAGAAAGAGGCTGCAGTCTCCCTGATAGAATTACTTGACTCTATCCAGAAAAATAATAGATGAATCAAAGAATGAATGGAAGACAGGAGTGTTCAATGGTGGTCAAAGCAACTAGTAAACTTTGTAGCCAAATGTAAATAACTGCCACAACAAAATGTGAAAATAAATACATAAATAGATAAATCCTAGATGATATCAACATGGTGATGATATCACTGAATGAGGACGGGCTGGGTAGGGGAAAGAGAATTTTAACGTATGCTAAAAATCTTGTCTTAAGGACTGTTTTGTCTCTAGTAGTTCACTAAAAAAATGAAGTTTAAATATATGTACTAAACATTTAACTGTAACAACTACAACAGAAATGAAATTTATGATATACAAACTATCTTAGGAACTACAAAAGGAAGAAAAATTTGAATGATGAAACAGAAGGCAGAAAAATGAGAAAAAAATGATGAATACAAACATAAAATGGCAAGAGTAAATCAAAGCATGTGTGACCACATAATAATATTACTAATAATTAAAATAACAGTAGACACTACATAGAACTTATGCTGTGCCATGCAGTGTTGTGAGTCCTTGTTGCATTGCTGTCTTAGGGTTTGAGTCTATAATTTTATTGTTCATTCTTAAGGTTATTGCATTGCAAATTCCTATCAAAATATGTACCTATCAAAATGTGTGGTTTGAAGTCAAGTACTTAGAAAAGAGTCTTAAAAACACTTATTAGAAACTAAGAAAATGGGAAAATTCTATTAAGTAGTCAATGAAATAAAAACAAAAACAAAAATAAATCTAAAAAAAGCAAAAAAGGGAAGGAGTTAAATACAGAATCAGAAATAAAGTATTTGTGAAAAATCCATCTTATTGAAAATAAAAGTAATTTTTTAAACAAATATAACAACAAAAACACAGACATTAATGCAATAATGAAACAGACCAGCCCTAAGGCTGATGAATTAAATACAAAAGGCAAATAACATTACAAACACCTATGGATTCAAAGGAAATGTAAAAATTACAGAAGAATGCAACATCATGCCAATAAACTCAGAGTGCAGGAGTGATTGTTAATAGACTGATTAAAATTGATTGCTAATAGAGTAAATAATATTTAATATATATCCTTTTAGAATTAACAGAGACTGTCAGTGTTTTAACTTACCATCTACATAATTTTTTCCCTCACAGCTAATTAGTGGATCCTTTTTCATTTTAGTATAGGGATTCGTTAGGGCAGAATAGGCAACCATATTGTAGAGAAAACATGAGCTTTACAAATTCCAACTACTGAAGCTGAAGTTGGTTTGTGAGTGAAGGTTAGTCAACATAGCAGTATGAGTTCCTCCATGATGAAACAGTGTGAGTTCTTCAATGATGAGTCATCCAGGATAAGATTTCAAACACATTTTATCATTTTTTTACTCTGCAACATCATATTGGGCTAATTTAGTATTCTCCCTCATTTGAGTTATAGAAGCTACTGAATAAGACAGTACAATCAGAAATAGTTTAAAATGAAAGTAAAGCCTGATTAAGATATTCTATATTGTAAAAACTGATTTTAAAAATCACATATTGATGTTGAGCATTCTTTCACGTGTTTGTTGGCAGTCTGTATATCTTCTTTGGAGAAATGCAAATCAAAACTACAATGAGATATCATCTTACACGCCAGTCAAAATGGCCATCATCAAAATATCTAGAAACAATAAATGCTGGAGAGGGCGTGGAGAAAAGGGAACCCTCTTGCACTGTTGGTGGGAATGTAAATTGATACAGCCACTATGGAGAACAGTATGGAGGTTCCTTAAAAAACTAAAAATAGAACTACCATATGACCCAGCAATCCCACTACTGGGCATATACCCTGAGAAAACCAAAATTCTAAAAGAGTCATGTACCAAAATGTTCATTGCAGCTCTATTTACAATAGCCCGTAGATGGAAACAACCTAAGTGTCCATCATCAGATGAATGGATAAAGATGTGGCACATATATACAATGGAATATTACTCAGTCATAAAAAGAAACGAAATTGAGCTATTTGTAATGAGGTGGATAGACCTAGAGTCTGTCATACAGAGTGAAGTAAGTCAGAAAGAGAGAGACAAATACCATATGCTAACACATATATATGGAATTTAAGAAAAAAAAATGTCATGAAGAACCTAGGGGTAAGACAGGAATAAAGACACAGACCTACTAGAGAACAGACTTGAGGATGTGGGGAGGGGGAAGGGTGAGCTGTGACAAAGCGAGAGAGAGGCATGGACATATATACACTACCAAACGTAAGGTAGATAGCTAGTGGGAAGCAGCCGCATAGCACAGGGATATCAGCTCGGTGCTTTGTGACGGCCTGGAGGGGTGGATAGGGAGGGTGGGAGGGAGGGAGACGCAAGAGGGAAGAGATATGGGAACATATGTATATGTATAACTGATTCACTTTGCTATAAAGCAGAAACTAACACACCATTGTAAAGCAATTATACTCCAATAAAGATGTAAAAAAAAAAATCACATACTGAAAGCTTCTGGAGGCTTTATAATAATCTGCTTAGGAGGAAGTAATACATACCCAGAAGTGATGTGAATATGATTCTTGAATTCAGTACCCTTATTAATTTTGAAAAACAAACATTTTACAAAAACCTTACTCTACTCCTATGTATAATTCTATAAAATACCCTAAACAAAAATATTAAAATATTCTTCAGTCTTCAATAAGCTGTGAATGCAGATAACTTCCCTACCCAGAGTTATTACCCATTAACTAAGGATTAGTTAAAGATTTAGGGCATAAGACTTAGCGATGTAGGTTGTAATGTCAGAAACAGGCTATTCTCCCTAGTAACATTTGAACAGATGGAAATTATGTGACATAGCCTACCAAGATGTATTTTGCAAACTACCACTAAACATTCCCCGGCAGAATAGGCATGGAATGTTTTTTCTTTTATTGTAAATTAGGAAGTCTGTTATATTTTCACATTCACGGAAATGGTGATTAACTTCATTTAAAAAAGATTATGGTGAATCATTTGAAGTATAAAACATAAAATTAGTAAGATATTTGATCTAATTTAAAATGGTATGAAACCCTTTGTTACAGTTCATAATAAAAATGAAAAACAACAGTGGCTTGAAATGTACAAGTAGATACAGGCATCTGTACTATCAATCTCTTTGCCCACTAAAGCAGAACATCTGAAATATAATGTAACCCGTCCTTGGTGACTCAGGGTATCAGTGTGAACCTAAATTATTTTATAAAGCTGAGGGTGAAGATGAAAATGCAAATTATACTGAATGGGTAATTAGCTAATAGCTGCAAAAGTCCCCAGTAATTCTTTTTTGACAAAGTTCCAGATCCCGACTTGCTTCTGGTCATCTTCCATCGTTTCATATTGGTAGCCTGAATGTATACCACCAACACATCCAAATTATACCTCTGGTTTCCAAATTACTAACATAAGAGGCCACGTGCTTGCATATAATCAATCTCCTCTGACAGCAAGACTCAGAAAACTTATGGACTTTATTCATTTGTCTTTAGCTTGCTCCTTCTTTCTCTTGTCAGAGAGACTTTTACTATCTGCCCAAATCATCATTTCTAACCTCTGCTAAAAATGTGTTTTTTTGGTTATATACTACTTCCTTCTAAATTTTTTTCTTACAGGGAAAGAAAAAGGATTCAGATTCTGTGAACTTAGAGTGCTGACTGAAACTGTGTGATCCTGGACAAGTAGTCTGACTTATCTGAGACTGTTTCCATACTTACAAAGTAAAGATAATACCACCCCATAGAAATTACTGTGAAGCAATATGCATGATAATCACTTTATAAACTAAAGCCCTTTGCTTCCTGGCATTAACTAACAAGGAATATATTGCATTTGGCCATTTATTGATTTACTTGCCTTTTAACAGATTTTGGGAGCTCTCACAGCTGATACTCAGAATCTGCTCCTTTGCTGCTAAAATCCTTTGTTTAAAAAATTTTTTTTTCTTTTAGTACTTTTAGATTTGGATTCTCTATAAATCCCTGCTGGAAGCTGAGGTTTTGCTTACAATTTCATCCACTTTCAACTTATTAATAACAATACAACTTTTCTTAAATATATTAACATTCTGATTAATATGCAATAGAACAAAGACTAAAAGTCACTCTCTTATATCTTCAGTTAAATGCTAAAAATAAGGAATAAATATGCACTGTATGTGCTTGACAAAATGATAAGTAAATCATTAACACAACTTCTAGACTACAGTACCAGTGTTAAACAAACATGCATTTATTCTGAGCAAATTACAATCTATGTTAGTTTTGAATTTTAAAAAATCATACAATATGGTTCAGAATATTAATTTAAATATGGTTTATCAAATTTTCCTATAGAAACCTAATAGTTACTCAAAATTATTTAATTTTACCTATGACATTAATATTTCTAGGGGAATATTTAGAGAAATGTTTTTTCTAACATATGCATAAAATAAAATTTCTAGTATACCACATATTGGGCAAAAATAAAATTAAACTTTTCATTTTTGTGTACTAGTTTTTCTAGTAACTCTGGCTAATTAAGAAATAATAGTGATTAGAAATCCATAAGGACAAGAGTTTAATTAGATAAATGGTTCTCAGATATTCTTTGTTATAATTTATCCTCCAGTTCCTTTTAAAAACGTTTTTCAGTTCTATACTAAAGACTTAGGACATAAAATATCTTTTCAGTGTTATTTTACACATGAAATTTAAAAATTCTAAAAACAGAATTATTATTAGCTTAAGAGCACACTATTGGAATAATGTCATTCTAAGTGTGCCTTCTTTCAAAAAAATGAAAATTCAGACAATTAAGACAACATGACTACACACAGAAGATGACAGTAAACACAGGGCAACTGAGTAGTAATGGGACAGCCAAGGGAAAACATGGCTTTCAGTCAGTGGTGGCACAGATGCAAAATGGCTGACCTCAGACCGTGTTATTTTGTTTAGAGTCACTTGCTGCCTCTATAAATGTCACTAATAGAGATCTTTTTCATGTAACATGATTCTAAAGGTTAACTTTCAACAATTAGACTTTTAGCATAAAATAAAAAACAAACAGAAAGCCAAATAGCAACTCTCCTCTGAAAACAAAAAAACACAAGTTAACAAGCCACGGTTTCAGAACTTCTTTTCATGAAACACATACTGTGGATTTTATTCTTAACTGCGTAGTTAATCTCTACCTGATTTTCAAAACCTGAAGAAAAAAGGAGACAGAATTCTCCAGGTAGCAACCCTTGAAATTATAAACTGCAACCCTGTACTACTTCTTAGCAATACAGCAGTCTTGAAATCAGTTAAAAAATTATAAAATGCTTTTCAACAAAAGTGAACAGTAGAAAAGGATTGTAAGGTACACTATGTCTTATTTTCCTTCTTCTATGTTTCAAAGAAAATATTATGCTGAATTTTCCTAGACAGACATCTCTCAAGTATAGGGCTATTTCTCATCTAGTGATTTAATGAACACTGAAATGCACTGAAATCTATCCTTCAATTCTCATCTATCCCAAAAGAACAAAAAAGAAACCCTGGGTTTTAAACAGTTGCTTTTATAAAAGCATCAAGAGTCTATGACTGCCTTTTACCTTATGTTTCCTATAGAGCCATAGTGTTTGTTCACTGCTGAATTAGCTGTTGATATCATCGTTATTACTGAATGGTAAAGGTAAGTTAAATATTTGATGGTTTGAAGAAGAATATGTTGATAAAGAACTTTTATGACAAAACTACAAATTGTTTGTATGTCTTTCTAAAAATAAGTAATCACACTTAAATGAATTTAAGATGTAATTTCTTATTCTTTTGAATAGGGTAAATGTTCAAATTAAAGCAATTTTTACATTTCTTTGTTTTTACGTGCCACTTTAAAAGGAATAAAAATCACATTCAACTCAGAAGTTTCTTTTGGTTACATAAGATCTGTTTCATACACATAAGTTATGAGTGTATATACTACTCTCTATTAAGGATCATGATGCTCATATCCCTAGAAAGTTTTGTAAACACAACTCAGAGTGATTATAATTTCAAATCAAGGTCCTTAGAAAAGTTTAAGTACAGACATTTTATAATTTCTATAAATATTTAGGGACAGTCACTAATAATGTGTGGTTTTCTAAAAATCACATTTCTAGATAACATTGTTTGATGTTAAAATCAACAATAGTCTGATTTTTTTTCCAGGAAAGTTATATTGCATCATGAGCCTGGTAGTAAATGTGGAGCTGAATCATCACTAATTCCAGAGCCAACAAATGAATTAATGCTCAGAAGAAAAATTATGGATAGATACGATGTACGAGGCAAGAAAGAATAAGGGGCAAGAAATACAACTAACTGTAATATGAAGAATAAAGCATTAAAATTTGGAAAGAGTCATATTTATGGAATCTGTCAAGATCAGGGTAATTGTGAATTTAACTATATTGGTTTAGCTACTGGTACCTCTACCTAAGGAAAAAAAAGTAGCAACAACATTCAAAATCATTGATAATGCAATAAATATACTCAGAAATTTTGTATTAACAAATATTATCAATTGTCATGTCGAAATTCTCAACACCATTACAAAACAAGCAACAGTAAGGCAACATTCACTGATAGTAAAGTCAGCATGTGCTAAGTATCTTGCCAATTGCCTCATTTTTAATTTTTACCTCATGTAATTTCCACTACAACTCCATGACAGGTGCAGTTACTACTCTCAGTTTACAGATGGGGAGTTTAGGCAATCTGCTCAAGGTCACACAGGTGCTAAGTGGCTGGACTGAGAGCGAAGCCTAGGCTCAACTCTTAACCTCCATGGTCTTCAGACTCAAAATGTAACTGAGTCATTTACTTATAAAAATTTTGACCTTTTAAAGATCAAGTTTTGTTGAATGAAAAATAAGCCTTTTATTGTTCTATAAAACAGAAAAAGAACAGGTATTCTAAGCAGTTGGGAGAAGTTCAGAGCTCACAGTGTTCCTTATTTAAGGAACTGTACCATATTTAGGTGTTATTCAGCTACAAAGTATCACAGTGAAAATATTTCACAACACTTTCTCATTTGACTTAATTTCCATACCTTCCAGATGTATTCTTCAGTATGGCAAGAGCATCTGGATAACCATCCATGTTGTAGTCTCCAATATGAAGGGTAATTGGAATTGGTACTTCAGTTGGTTGTTGTTCATGCACAAATGGGACAAAACCCCAGAGTGTGCCCTTATTGCTAAAATTCTGTAGGACAGGAACCCACTGTGGATTAAGAGAAAAAAAATCAGATTTTATAGTTATTTTAGAAAAAAATTCACCATTTGTAAAACGAATGATCCACGAAAAGTCCTCAAGGTAAGCATCACCTTATTTAAGTTCTTTATCACTACAAAATGGTAGGGTACTATAATTTACTTTGATAAACAGGTAACTTACACTTTGGAAAAAAATCATCTCCTTTAAAATTTATCACTAGTCATCTTTCCTTGAACTAGCTCACAGAGCCTTAGAAGGTTTTTCACAGAACCACAAAATCTTAGGATTGAACTGATGTTGATAATCATATACTTGAACTGCCATTTTAAAATGTGTTGAGTGGAAATACAACCTCAAATGAATATTTAAAAAATTATAATATCATGTAATACTGATGTCCTTTCGGAGGACCAGCTCAGGAAGAATTAGAACATGACAGTCTCCCTTGTTCTCTTGCTTTGCCTCCTATACATGATGACGACTTTAGTCATCATTCTCAGAGCCAAGCAGCTCTGAGGCTTACCAAACAATACTAGCCCTGACAAGCTCCACCTGCCCCAGAGAATGAGCTCTGTCACCAAAAGAGCTGGAAGCTACATTTAAAATAAATTCTTTATCTCTATATTGATTATAACGAGAACACAGAGAATAGGATCATTTCAAAATGAGCTTTTGGAAATCCCTTTTTCTTGTGAATTCCCCAATCTTTACTTTTAATAACCTAATGCAAACTAAAAATCTGAAGAGTGGAAATAATCACATTAAAATTATAGATGTGCCCATAATTAGCTAAGAGCACGGATACTGGCACATAACCTGGAGATGTCCAAACAGAAGCAGGTGCAGCTGGCTTGAAATGACAGGAGGCCAAACATGCCTACAGATGTTTTTGTCCTTATAAGCAGGTGACTCATATATATCGCTCTAAGCCAGACTACATAAAAAGTGGCCTCTTGAAAAAGGTTTAGGACATAGGATATCCCAAACATTTTCTATGTTATCCAAACAAAGCATAGTTTGCCAAGGAAAAAGCAAAAAAAGTGGCTTAACTACAAAGACAAATTTACAGAAAACGAGCTGTTTTAAAAAACTGGTCTGCATCTTTAATAAATTTTTCAATCTTTCTTAAAGCAAAAGAGTATTATATAGCATCAAAATGTTTTAATGTTTCATGTGACTCTGAAAAAAACTGCTGGTCTTGTTTTGGAAGAGGATGAGAAATTTCACAAAATGCCAAGTTTTCACAAGTTTCTGAAGAGGTTGATAGTTTCTTAATGAGGATAAAGTATTTCTGTTAAGGTAAATGTATTAAGGTCTAAGAAGTAAAATATTTTTCATTAATGTGACGCTCTTAACAGTCAAAAAAGAACTGTGACATTTATCTGCCCAGAGAGAACTGTGTAATTTGAAAATATTCTTACAGTAGTCTGTCACTTGAAGACAGGCTAATAATTACTAGGTTTACTTACAGCTATGAACCAACGATGAAGTGTTACTTGACCTAATATTTTCAATGATTCAAAACTTTAAAAAAGTTCAAGGTAATAAAGGTTATGGGTGTAAGAGTTAAATGCTTTTAGAATGCTGACTGGAGGAAGATTTGTTTTCTTTAGTGTCTTAGTATAAAAAGTGATACTTCCTACCCATAAGGGCTAAAAAAATCAAAATGTAATTCTATCATTTATTACCCCCAAACAGAAAATATAACTCATTAATTCTACTACTATATTACTGGTTTCCATTCAGGTGCTGTCAATATGGAAAAAATCTCAATGTCATAACCTATCATTCCCACATTAATCCTCTGCTGTGATTAACAGATTCTAAATTATTTACCTACAAGCTACAGGTATAAAGTTGGCATGAGAGAATGAAACAGATTTAGATATCACAAATAAAAACAAGATTAGCCTTGAAAATAGGTATGATGTTCTTCTACATAACCCTTTATTATAGCTATAGTGTGTCTTACCATATTCCCAGCATATAAAAGGCTAACAGATCATTTAATTACAGGATCAAGAGTGGGTTTTCTTAACCAGAAATGATTATGCCACTACTTTTTTTCTCAATACACCAATAAAAATAGATTTAAATGCATTTCATTAAGTTAAAATAAGGAAGTAAATTTATTTTTGGTTTTTCTCTTTTCTGATTCTTCAGATACTTCTTCTAACCTCTGAAATTTTTTTCCAAGAACATAACTCTATTTACATTAAGAAACAAGTAGATATACCTGCTTTGTTCTGGATCTTGCTAAGTAAATGGTACTTTTCTGGCAGTTTTTATCTTCACAGCCTGGCAATAAGTGATCCATGTTTCCATCTCCATCTGAAAAAAGAAACAGCCACAAAATAGTGTTCTTGTATGGCAGATTAAATTTCCTATTTGTTTAAACTCTGCATCAATCTAGATAAACTGAGGAATCTGATGCACGGCTTTGGAGTGAATGTGATTCAATTAAAAAAATTATTCTGGCCCTTACTATTACCTGGACCATGTCTTGTTTTAAATTGTTCACTCTTCTGTGGTTAAATATTTATCCAATGGTGGAAAAACTCCTCATTTCAGGCTCTGATGTTAAAATTATCAATTAAAAAATGTAGCTTTTGACCTATTTACATAATTATCATCACTGCCACAGGAGAAAAATAAGCATGTAATAGTAATCCATTATTATGTGGCTTATTTTAAATGTCTTTACAGATAATTTATCTTTACACATACTTTTAAGTCTCTTTTATACAGCATAAACACCAGTTCAAGAGTTATAAAGCTTTCAGCAACTTAGATTCTAAAAAGCACCAATACATTTTTATCAATAAAGAGGCAAATGAAGGGAATACAGATGTCGTTTCCAACTGACTGGTTTTTAAACAGCTGCACAATGTTCTGCAAAGACTTCTAGAGATGAGGTTACTGATGAACTTGGAGTCATTTCCTCTAGTGCTCCTTCCTATCTACTGTCCCCTACCTGATGAAGTTTACAGATTTTGATGTCCCAGAGCTAAATCTCTATGGGGACATTCACACAATGGAGTAGTCATGAAGCTTTTAAATTTAGGGCCTAATTTTGTGTTGCTTTAATCACTGATTTATTTGCAATGGCTTAATGTTATCATTTAATATGTGCCTGAGGTAGTACCTTCACTTGGAAGGATATATAAGGTTTAACAATAAAAAAAGTCCTTCCTTGCATAGGTTTAAATATTAAGAGAGATATATAACTATAACAAGCCTATCAAGTTTCCAATAATGTATGCACAAAGAAAAAAAAAATTCAGGCTGTGTGGGATGAAAATCTAGCCAATGGAAGGTGACTTCAGCATGGAAAAGTAAAAGACACAGCACAGTGAAAAATGAATTTCTTTCATTTAATTTCATAGTTTAATTACTTATGATCCTCACGGTTAATATTCTTTGTGATGACGAACGCTTAGTTAGAGGAGTATAACATTAAATAAAATAGTTGAATTAATAATGGAGAGTACAGAGAATACATGTAATATGACAGTATATACATTTGGACTACTGTGAAAAGTTGAGAGACAGAGAAACAGCAACTCTAGGCAGGAATACTTGGAAAGGAGAAGGCTTTCCAAGGGCATAAACATATATCATAGTTTAAAAAAAAAAAAAGGAGCTAGCCAAGAGAGAATTAAATGCAAAATGTGATTTATAAACAGACTCTAGCAATATCATAGACTTCATTAAAAGCCAAACCATTTTACTGCAATTAATGTGGGACTAATCAGAAGAGCAATTACTAAGTCTCTGCCCTTCATTTTTACCCCAATGGCAAAATACTCAGATTAGATTCTGATGTACACTTTTCTTTCTTCCGAGTAGTTTCCTATTTCCCACAATTATTTTGACCATGACTTGGCTGATATTTAATGCTGGCAAATAACCTTCTGTTAAACATATAACTAACTCATGTCACAACATCATAATCATGCCTTTTAGTAGGAATTATCAGTAATATTTTATAGATATGGTCACAGAAATCTAGAACTCTATCAGAGAAGTGCTCCTTGTGCTGACTCTAAGTGCTATTTTTTTGATGTTTAGGGTAAGTGGCAGAAAAGCTTTCTGAGAGCCCCACTTCACACGCAAAGGAAATTTTCTCTCTTAAAGGCAACAAACTTTTAAATCTTACATGTTACACTTTTCTGCATGTTTTTTAAAAAAACTTTTTATTTGTAAATAAACTTAAAATTGCAATAATAAACATAGTAAAAGAATTCCTGTAAACACTTTAACCAGATTAACCTATTAACAATTTACCCCACTTATTTGATCTGTGAAATCAGATTTTTTCTGAACCATAATTATATACATTATAGGCCTTTACCCCTAAATACTTGAGTGTGTATTTCCTAGGAATAGAGATATTCTCTTAACCACAGTACAACTATCAATTCACACAGATACTTTTATCTATTGTACTATATTCTAATTTTGTCCATTGACGTAATAATGTCATTTGTAGCATTTTTGCCCCTCTAACACAGGATCCAGTCTAGGAGTAGGAATTACATGTAGTCGTTATTTTTAGCCTTCTTTAATCTAGAATATTTTCTTTTTTAAAAAAAAATTTTATAGGTTTTTTCTTTTAAATAAATTTATTTATTTATTTTTATTTTTGGCTGCATTGGGTCTTCGTTGCTGTGCGCGGGCTTTCTCTAGTTGCAGTGATTGGGGTTACTCTTAGTAGCGGTGTGCGGGCTTCTCATTGCGGTGGCTTCTCTTGTTGTGGAGCACGGGCTCTAGGCGCGTAGGCTTCAGTAGTTGTGGCACACAGGCTCAGTAGTTGTGGCTCACAGCCTCAGCAGTTGTGGCTCATGGGCTCTAGAGAGCAGGATGAGCAGTTGTGGCACACGGGTTTAGTTGCTCTGTGGCATGTGGGATCTTCCCGGACCAGGGCTCGAACTGGTGGTCCCCTGCATTGGCAGGTGGAATCTTAACCACTGTGCCACCAGGGAAGTCCCTAGAATATTTTTATAGCCTTTGTCTTTTACAATCTGCGTATCTTTTTTTTTTTTTTAACCTCGGACTACAGGAATCTTTTACTTTTCCAATAAGTTATTATACCTACAGAAGGAAGTAGTTTCAGAAAAATCAGTTTCACATGAGCCAGAGGCACAAGGCTAGGAACTAGTAATAAGCAAATTCTCTGAAAAACAATGAGACTAAGAGGAATGTCGTGCTGACAGAGGTACCAGTCTGTGAACTTGGCACACATTCCTTAAAGAAGTCCCAAGAATTATTAACTTTGGACTGCCTTCTCCTCAGGACTTCAGCCCGTTATATATCTCGAGTTTTCTTAAAGGCTAAAATTCCTTCTCAAAGGCTCAACAGAAACTGTGACAGAAGGAATGGCACATTAACTCATTTCATAAAATGCAGTATAAAATTTGGCCTTTTGAATGGTGGACCAGTAGAGACTAAAGTACACACTAAACACATGTTAATTTCCATCTGATGTTAACCTTAGCCAGATTTCAAAAGAAATTCTCTTCTAAAACAGATAATTTTAATGAGATAGATTTAATGAGTCAAACTGATTTTCTGAAAAATTTTAATTTTAAAATCAAGAGAACACTAAAGTAAAGTCTTCATAGAAATGGATTATAATGAATTTTGGTATAATAATTTTTCTGTTTTTAATTAAGCAGAGGACAAAGAAGAAGATATACATTTATATTATGTTTCCTCTTAAACATTCATAACATTTTCAGTCTCATGAAATTAAATGACCTGTGGTATTGCTTAAGCAAATTACAGCTCACTGTTCTGGCCCCAGATTATCCATCAACTCTGTAAACCACAATTTCTCTAATGCAGTGATTCTCAAAGTGTGGTTCCCAGTCCCACAGCCTCAGCATCACCTGGGAACTTTTTAGAAATGTCGATTCTTATGCCTCTGTCCAGATCTAATGAATCAGAACCTCTAAGGGTAGGGCACAGCAATGCATATTTTCATAAGCCCTCTGGTTGAAGCCCTCTGGTTGAAACGCTGGTCTTCCACTGACACCAGGGGGTGCTACACGTACCCTATTTCTGTCTTAATCATGCACCTCCATTAACGACAAACTTCTTTTGCTAATCAAATTCTACTATTCATTTAGGACTCAGTATGTATCTTGCTCCAGCCTCTTGAGACTGAATCCAAGTCACCTTTTGCAAATTTTTGTACCTCTTGGGCAGGTCAACTCATTATGGCAGCGAAACAAGTACTACTACATAAAATAATTGTTTTTGGTGAACGTCTTGCCACTCCATGAGAGTGTATGGAGATTTTAATGTAATGGTAAGAAGGTAGGACTAAGATCAGTTAGATTTAGATTTTTAACCTGGCTTAACTCCTAATAAGTAATTAGACATGTACTTTTGGGGAAAAAAATACTGAAAAATATTTTAAAAATATTAGGATTTGGGGAACAGGTACTTCTGTATTTTTTAGGACTGCTCAAGAAGTATTCAGGTTTTCAGAAATGTCTTTTTCCTACTCTTGTCCCCAGCTCCCCTCCACAGTGGCAACCACCATAGCAGTTTTTCTTGTGTATCCTTCACCACACAGGCTATGCATACACATATACTATATACAATTTTGTACAACTGTAGTGTACACTACACACTTTTTGGTACCTTCAGCTTTTGATTTAATATATCTTTGAGAGCATTCCACAGTGATAAATTTATATCTGCCTCATATATAGTATACAGTATTACATTTTATGGGTATATCTCAATATAGCCAATCCTCTACTGATGTACAAACACTGAGTTGTTTCCAATCTTCTGGTAATCAAAAAAATCCAACAATGAATAACTTTGCACATATAATATCTCATATTCGAGAGATTATAGTATAAATTCCTAAAATGGAAATTACTGATTCAATGATTGTACGTAATTAAAATTTTTATTTTAATCTCCATAGAGGAGCAGTTTTCAAACTAGTCTCAAGAATCCTTTATACTCTTAAAGACTGAGGACCCCAAAAAGCTTTGTTTATGTGGGTAATATCTGTGGGTATTTCTATAGGTATTAACTTGAAATTAAGACTAAGAAATATTTATATATTTAAGTGAAAATACAAACCATAAATATATCACATATAAGCATAACTAATATTTTCATGAAAAATAACTGTTTTCCAAAACAAAGACATTTTGTGAGAAGAATGGGATTATCTGGCCTAGCAGAGAAAACCTGGACTTTCATACTGCTTTTGTATTCAATCTGTTGTTTTGGTTGACAAATATGTAGTTGGAGGAAGTATTTTAACAGCCTTTTCAGATAACTCTAATATTCTTCCATGCTACGATCAAAACTCAACAAGTGACAATTTCTTAAAAATTTCTTGCAATGGAGAATCTAAACCTGTTTCAATGAACATTTCTTACTCTGTTAATTAAAATCCAGTAGTCCATCTTGCACTTTGAATGGGTGTTTAACCAATGTATAACTTTGTAAAATCACACATTAAACATTTAGAAGACAGTGTTTCATTGAGTTATGTAGATTTTGCAAATGCTGAAAGATTTCATTACACAATATAAAAAATTCAGATTCGTTAATATCATCACCAATCTCATCAAAAAAGTCTTTAGGTACTGAAAAGCTGTCAGCTCATGGTAGCAGATAAAAAGTTTTCCCAAATTCCAATTTTTGCTTGAAAGATCAAATTTTATCATTGGCACCTTCCCATCAGTTGTTTTCTTGACGTCTCAAGCTCACTTTGTTCATTGTAGAGAAAATGGCTACCAAATCCCCAAGTCTGAAAAACCATAGTTTGTCTGTCAGTTGTTTTTCAAGCAAAAAATGGTGAAAATGGTATTACATTAAAAAAAAAAAAGGAGTTAGTTCAGTTTGCAACTCAATCACACCAGTGTTTTTCATTAAGACGACCACCATACTCTGTGCAAAAGTGTTTTATGCATACGTCTTGTTTCCTGACAGAGTATTAAAAAGGTGTGTAGTCAAGGGTTGAGATCTAATAAAATTAATATTTTTTGCTTCATCAATAAACACTCTTAAGAGAAACTATTTTTCTTATTTTCTTTTTCTTTCTCTTTCTTCTTTATTTTAATACTGTGAGTATATGGTGGTGAAGAATACAATGAATGGTAATAAAGTTTGGTGCCACTGTTTTGATTTGTGCCAAATGGCAGCAGCTTTACACACCACTGCTTTCATATCATCATCAGAGTCAACAGGGTGAAAAAGGCAAATAATATCTCAGTGTTCTTATGAAGGTAATTTTGATCTTGTGGACCCCCTGAAAGAGTTGCAAGAAAACCTCTCCCCACCCCTTGGGATCCATACTTTGGACCACACTTTGAAAAACTTTGCCAGAAAGGTTGCACCAATAAGCAAATTATCAAATATTTTGATTTTTGCCACTCTGATTAATGAAAATGGTATTTCATTGTGGTTTTAGTTTTCTTACTAATTATGGTGTTTGTCTTTTTAAAATTGAAGCATAGTGGATTTACAGTATTATATTAATTTCAGGTGTACAACAGTGATTGAGTATTTTTATAGATTTTACTCCATTTAAAGTTATTGCCAAAAAAAGGCTCTATTTTCCTGTGCTGTACAATATATCTTTGTTGATTAATTATTTTACACATAGTAGTTTGTGTCTCTTAATTCCATATCCCTATCACGTCTCGTGCACTTAGACTGGAAGAATTAATATTAAGATATCCATACTACCCAAAGCAATCTACAGAGTTAACACAATCCCTGTCAAAATACCCATGACATTTTTCACAGAACTAGAACAAATAATCCTAAAATTCATATGGAACCACAAAAGACCCTGAATTACCAAAGCAATCTTGAGAAAAAAGAAGAAAGGTGGAGGCATCACACTCCCTGACTTCAGACTATACTATAAAGCTACAGTAATCAAAATAGCATGATAGTGCACAATAAAAAGACACACAGATCAATGGAACAGAATAGAGAACCCAGAAATAAACCCACCTATCTATGGTCAATTAATCTACGACAAAGGATGTAAGAATATACAATGGAAAAAAAAAGTCTCTCCAGTAAGTGGTAATGGGAAAACTGGACAGCTATATATAAAAGAACAAGATTAGAATATTTCCTCACACCATTTATAAAAACAAACTCAAAATGGATTAAAGACCTAAATGTAAGACCTGAAACCAAAAAACTCCTGGAAGAGAACATGGGCAGAACACTCTTTGTTGGTCTTTTTTTTTTGTCCTGCTGCTAATTTGTAGGAATCCTTTTAACATTAAGAAAATTATTATTTTGTCTGTGATTTACTAACACTTTCCTTTACAGCTTCTAGGTATTGCTAACAACTTAGTAAGGCTTTTCCAATTCACAGTACTTTGGGACATTACTTTTACTTTGAAGTCTTAGATTCACCTGGAATTTATTTTAGCTTATGATGTGAGTTATGACTTTTTAACAGATGGATATATCCAGTTGTCTCACACCACCTACTGAATGATCCATCATTTTCAGAAAAGAAACTCAATTTCTCTTATATTATTTATCTTTATCTGTAAAATGATCAATAGGAACATAATTTGGCCACGGAAAGGGGTCATTGTGAGAATGAAATGTGGGGGAAATAACCTGGGGAAAATGACACAGCAGTAAACAATCATAAAGGAGTATATTATCCCTATATACTCCTTCTATCACTTGTGGTATGCTGTGTGTACTTAGGACAGTGGTATACTCTGTGTAGGTAGGTGGGCAAGAGAGTAAAAAAGCGTAACTCCCAGAAGAATAGAGGGCTTTTTCTTCAGAGTGCTCACTTCCAGGACTCACTGTAATGCTTCCAGCAGGAAACACTGAAACATTTGATCATGAAAAATGAAAGCAATAATTTAGGATTTGACGAATGTTACTCCACAGATGGGGGAAAAAAACTGTAAGGAGATGGCTAAATATTTTGATCTATAACCTGGAACTCTGAGTTCAACAATAAAAATAAATCAGTGATTTCTGAATTATAGAGTAGAACACATCATGACAGCTCAAATGGGGAATAAGTCAAAATGACTCCTTCCACCATCTGGAAAATTTACTCATGGATGGCTATAGCATACACAAGATATAAATATTACAAGTCACATAACTAATTAATGGCAGAAGGTTCTAAACAGAATTCAAGGCTTTCTTTAACTTTTAAAATGTGGGACCCAATGCTGAAAGATATCTATAAAGAGTTTCTAAAACTGCATTTCTTGCCAAAATGGACCCAGAATATAGGTAAAAGTAACAGCTTTTCCATTACATTTGTCAAGAGACATGCGAGACATATGACAGAAAATGTATTCATATATTCTAAATTTTTTGTTATTCATTATTAATATAAAATTGGAAATACACATACTAAAAAAAAATTTCCTGTTCACTTCCACTATAATACAGTAAGTCCCCTACACGAACCTTCAAGTTGTGAACTTTCAAAGATGTGAACATGCATTCTATCAATGTCAGGCGTGAGTGAAATTGCAGCTTGCCGTCTGTCTCCTTTTGCTGAGGATCCTTCAGCTCTACCATCTCCCAGCTCCTCTCCCTCCTCCAGTCAGTAACTCTTCTTGTTCACTCAATGCCAGCCCCTGTATGCCAGCTGTTGTACTGTACTACTGTACTTTTCAAGGTACTGTACTGTAAGATTAAAAATGTTTATTTTTTGTTTGTTTTTATATAATTATCGGTGTGAAAAGTATTATAAACCTATTACAGTACAGTAGTATATAGCCGATTGTGTTAGTTGGGTACCTAGGCTAACTTTGTTGGACTCACGAACATATTAGACTTATGAATAATGCCTTCTTGGAATGGAACTCCTTCGTATGTAGGGGACTTACTGTATATGAAGTATATCACTTAATATTTTCCCGAAGAACACATCCTTAATGTAAGAGGCATTATTGGCACAGAAATACATTGAATATGATATAAAAACGATTACATTATAGCAGCCAGATTAGATTCTTTGGGGAAATAAAATTCAGACTTTTAAAATAAATGATGAATAATATAAAAAAATAGGGGGCATGCATGGAAATGTTTGATTTCTTTTTTTTTTAAATGCTCATGAACCAAACTGTGACAATAAGAAACAGGTGCTATAAAACACACATATACACACACAGGAAAAGAAGAACATGTCACCTTATCATCTGGAAAGTACAAATTTACTTTCTTCAAAATACTCATTTTTAAATAACATAAACTGCAGATTTATGAATACATATATAAGTTTGCTTATTTTTCTTCAGATTTTAAATAGCATCCAGGTTGACTTTCAAGTTGCGCTCATATAAATATATATTAATATACTTAGGTGATTCAAGATGAGTCTACAGAGTGCCAGGGCCTTAGCAGAATTCAGTGGTAAGAAACACATATTGTGAAGGAATATGAACATGATCAGAACGGAAATATTGTAATTCTTTAATAAGATGCTGCTGGCTCCTAACAGACCTGGTAATGCTGGAAATTTTGAGGTGGGGTCAAGGATATAGAAAGTTAACTGAATTTGTTTTAACATAGGTTTAGGCTTTGTGAGTAGCTGGTCATGAAATAGAACTTTCATGATGACTTCTTTTTCTCTTGCAAGTCTAATAACTGTTCTTTTTGAAATGATAAAATATTTTTCATTGTCATTTTAGCACCTAAATATCCATCAGGTTTCAATAATGTCTCCAGGATACCATCTACTGATGCTTTTCTGCTTTGTTGAATATACTGATTCTTTGACTACTAAGTTTTAATAATTCTTTTCCTAATTAAGGATATAAAGCAAACTAATGATGTATTTATTCAACTTCCTGTTCTGAGATCCTCCTGCTCTATTATGTGGATAGAGGTAAAAGCCAACTGTTTTAGTGAGTGAAGAGGTAACAGGTGAAGAGGCTCAAATCAGCCCACTCATCAGTGGGAAAAGGATGGTAGAAATGTCTCCTAAATATTCTATGTGGTAATGCCTTGTTTATTTTCGGAAGCTGGGAAGAGGGTGAAGAGAAGGTTGGATTAGATTATTCTCAGGATTCTTATGACTGAATCTAAGCTCTATGAATATTATATTAATTATCAAATGTGCTCTAAAATTATAATTCTTTTAATTTGCCTTACCCAAAACTCCTTCCTTCCTTTTTCCTTTTTTTAAATTGAAGTATAGTGGATATACAATGTTGTATTAGTTTCTGGTGTACAGCAAAGAATATATATATTATATCCTTGTTCAGATTTTTTTCCACTATAGGTTACTACAAGATATTGAATATCTTCTACCTGTGCTACAGTAGGACCTTTTTGTTTATCTTTTTTGTATAAGGTATTTTTATATAAAGTGTGTATCTGTTAATCCCAAGCTCCTAATTTACCCCTCCCTCAACACCCACTCTCTGGTAACCATAAGTTTCTTTTGTATGTCTGTGAGTCTGACAAACACTGTATGGTTACTTAACTATATATGGATATAGTGTAATTTTTCTATTATGTTTATGTATCATATAAAATGAATAAATATTCCTATTAATAACGCTGTAAAACTTTTGAATATATCTTTAAAAATCAAACCATACATTATTTGACACCATGTTGGTAAAAGAGCAGAAAAAGACAAATTAACTTATTAAGTAAGACAAGTTGCCAGCTAAGTCAAACCTATAATTTGAATTCCAAAAATAAACAAGAAGCTGAAACAAAATCCTATTTTTTTGCTTTATATATTTATTAACGTCCATCCCATACATTAGGGAAGGTAGCTGCTAGTCTCTTTCCATCAATATAATCCTGCCTCTGAAATAAGGTCTTAACATAAAAAAACAGAAATGTATTTAAACATGAAAATCCATACTTAAGCAAAAAGTGCAAAATGGCTCAAACTCTAATTTTGATAAGAATAAGGAAGCATAAAATGACAGTACAAATAAAATTACTTTCATTATTTAAGAATTAAATCTTTATACTCAAAAGCTTTATTATTATTATTATTTTTTGCGGTACACGGGCCTCTCACTGTGTGGCCTCTCCCGTTGCGGTGCACAGGCTCCAGACGCGCAGGCTCAGCGGCCATGGCTCACGGGCCCAAGCGCTCCATGGCATGTGGGATCCTCCCGGACCGGGGCACGAACCCGTGTCCCCTGCATCAGCAGGCGGACTCTCAACCACTGCATCACCAGGGAAGCCCAAAAGCTTTATTTAAATGCTAACAATCCAGTATTTTAAATTTGGGCAGATATCAGAATCAAAATGCACATGATGAAATCTGTTCTAAAGAATTCTCAGAATATGTAGATATCAATGAAAAAAATATATTGCCTGCCATATCAGTCAACAAAGGATGTTGCAGCCATCACATTACAGTCGCCTGGATGGTGAGCCCTGAGGGAACTCAGGAAAGAAACAAGATGCCTGCCATCTAGCAGTCAGCAGCTGCAGCTGCCTCCCATGGCCCAGCCCTGAGGAGACTCAGGATGAGAAAGCACAGGATACTGGCCCCAGATAGCTGAGGTGCATAGCAAAGGAATGATTTCAGTGACCCCAGACTCTTGCATCTTCCCATACAGAGAAAAGTTCTAAGTTCTCTAACTTGGGATATCTGGTTTTCTTTAATTAACAGTAATCTTTTGAAGCTCTGATTACCTGATCTTTGTTGCAAAAACTCCTATATATCCTGGCTCCTCCCTTACCTCTCCAGACCAGTCCCTCAGAGCTATCTGAGATTCTGTGTCCCAGGCTTAAGTCCTTAGTTTTGTCTGCCAAATAAAACATAATTGTCAACTCTTATGTTGTGTATTTTTTTCATTTGACACAGACATGTCTGGAGGTAGTAGAAAGGACAACAGATTAGGAATGGGAAAGATTTTGCTTTTAAGACTGTTCAGTTACTAAGGCGCTTGGCCACTTCAGTTTTTCCATCCATAAAATGAAAAGGCTAGATTCCACATATGACATTCTAATGAGATCGCTTCCACTAAGGGCAGAGTATAGTTTGTTTTTTTTTTTAACATCTTTATTGGGCTATAATTGCTTTACAATGGTGTGTTAGTTTCTGCTTTATAACAAAGTGAATCAGTTATACATATACATATGTTCCCGTATCTTTTCCCTCTTGCGTCTCTCTCCCTCCCACCCTCCCTATCCCACCCCTCCAGGCGGTCACAAAGCACCGAGCTGATATCCCTGTGCTATGCGGCTGCTTCCCACTAGCTATCTACCTTACGTTTGGTAGTGTTTATATGTCCATGCCTCTCTCTCGCTTTGTCACAGCTCACCCTTCCCCCTCTCCATATCCTCAAGTCCGTTCTCCAGTAGGTCTGTGTCCTTATTCCTGTCTTACTTCTAGGTTCTTCATGACATAGTTTTTAAGAGCATGGGCTTAGGTGTTAGAAGGACCTTGGTTCAAATCTCAGCTATCACTTGATAACAGTGTGACCATGGGCAAGTTACCATTTTCTACCCTTAGTTTCTTTAACTGTAAAATGCACACGTTACCCCAACATTTTCTTGTAAATATTAAATGATGATGATATTAGTAAGAATTGAGTGTTTTTTTAAAAAGATTTTATTTATTTATTTAATTTTAATAGATCTTTATTGGAGTATTGCTTCACAATACTGTGTTAGTTTCTGTTGTACAACAAAGTGAATCAGCCATATGCATACATATGTCCCCCCATATCCCCTCCCTTTTGAGCCCCCTCCCACTCTCCCTATCCCACCCCTCTAGGTCTTAGCAAAGCACCGAGCTGATCTCCCTGTGCTATGCTGCTGCTTCCCATTAGCTATCTATTTTACATTCGGTAGTGTATATATGTCACTGCTACTCTCACTTTGCCCCAGCCTCCCCCCGCACCACAGCACCCGTGTCCTCAAGTCCATTCTCTATGTCTACGTCTTTATTCCTGCCCTGCCATTAGGTTCATCAGTACCTTTTTAATTTTTTTTTTAGATTTCATATATATGTGTTAGCATACGGTATTTGTTTTTCTCTTTCTGACTTACTTCACTCTGTATGACAGACTCTAGGTCCATCCACTTCACTACAAGTAACTCAATTTTGTTTCTTTTTATGGTGGAGTAATATTCTACTGTATATATATACCACATCTTCTTTATCCATTCATCTGTCGATGGACACTTAGGTTGCTTCCATGTCCTGGCTATTGTAAACAGTGCTGCAATGACCATTGTGGTACATGTCTCTTTTTGAATTATGATTTTCTTAGGGTACATGCCCAGTAGTGGGACTGCTGGGTCATATGGTAGTTCTGCTTTTAGTTTTTTAAGGAACCTCCATACTGTTCTCCATAGTGGTTCTATCAGTTTACATTCACACCAACAGTGCAGGAGGGTTCCCTTTTTACCACACTCTTTCCTGCATTTACTGTTTCTAGATTTTTTGATAATGGCCATCCTGAATGGTAGAATTGAGTGTTTACTATGTTCAAAACATTGTTATAAGTTTTATACTTGTATTATCTCCTTTAAACTTCATAAAACCCCTATTGTGTTATTATCCTATACTATTTCCCCCATTTAACAGAAGAAGAAACAGGTACCAAGAGGTTAAGTCTTAAAGTCTTTTAAAGTCTGTATTGAATTTGTTACAATATTGCTCCTGTTTCATGTTTTTGTTTTTTTGGCTTCAAGGCATGTGGGATCTTAACTCCTTGACCAGGGATCAAACCCACACCCCCTGCTTTGGAAGGCAAAGTCTTAACCAATGGACCTCCAGGGAAGTCTTAGGTTCTTAAATGTAATCCCCATGGTAACACAAACACACAACATTTACAAAATATATGCAGAAGAATATGAGAAGGGAAGCAAAATAGTTCACTACAAGTCAACTAACAAAAAAGAAAGAAATGAGGACATTTCTTCATGGATTAAACTCTCCAATCAAAAGGCAGAGACTGGCAGAATGGATTAAAAAAAAAAGAGGTCTATTTATAAGGTATTTACAAGAGACACAATGTAGATCCAAAGCCACAAATAGGTTGAAAGTGAAAGAACTGAAAAAGATATTCCATGCAAATAGTAACCAAAGTGAGCTGGGGATGCCACCTTAGTATCAGAGAAAATAAACTTTAAGTAAAAAAAGACTGGCAAGAGACAAAAAAGGACATTATATATTGACAAAAGGGTCAATTCATCAAGAAGATATAACAAATGTAAGCATATATACACCAAAAAGCAGAGCCTCAAAGTATATGAATCAATCACTCACAGAACTGAAAGGAGAAACAGAGTTCTACAATAATATTTGGAGACTTCAATACCCCACTTTCTGTAATGCAGAACATCTAGACAGAAGATTAAAAAGAAAATAGAGTACTTAAACAACACTAAAAAGCCGACTAGACCTAATTGACATGTATAAAACACTGATCAACAACAGCAGAATGTACATTCCCCTCAGGTGCACATGGAACACTCTCCAGGGTAGATCAAAAGTTATTCCACAAAACAAGTCTCAATAAATTTAATAAAACTGAAATCATACATAGTATATTCTCTGGCTGCAATGAAATGAAGCTAGAATTCAATACCAGAATGAAACAAATATTCACAAATACATGAAAATTAAATGACATACTTGCAAATAATTAATGGGTCAAAGAAGAACCAAAAGGGAAATTAGAAAACAGTTAATGAGATGAATGAAAATAAAAAGACAACATATTCAAAGTTAGGGGATACAGTGAAAGCAGGGCTCAGAGGTAATTATATCTGTAAGTTATTTATTTGTTTGTTTGTTTAAATTGAGACTTTTTAAAAAAGAGTAGTTTCAGGTTCACAGCAAAATCGAGGGGAAGATATAGTTAATATATCTCTTGCCCTCACACGTTCATAGCCTCCCCCATTATCAACATCTCCCTTTAGAGTGGTACATTTGTGACACTTGATGATCCTACACACCATAATTACCCAAAGCCCATAGTTTACATTGGGGTTCAGTCTTGGTGTACATTTTATGAGTTTCGACAAATGTATAATGACATGTAGCCATCATTATGATATCATACAGCGTATTTTCACTGTCCTAATAATCCTTGGTGCTCTGCCAATTCATCCCTCCATCCCCCAATCCTGGCAATCACTGATCTTTTTTACTGTCTCCTATAGTTTTGCCTTTTCCAGAATGCCATATAATGGAACTGTACAATATGTAGCCTTTTCTGATTGGCTTCTTTCACTTAGTAATATGCATTTAAGGTTCCTCCATGGCTTTTAATCGCTTGAAATAGCTGTAAATTTAATGCCTACATTAAAAAGTAAGAAAGATCTGAAATCAATGAATTAAGTATATACCTTGAGGAATTAGAAAAAAAGTGAACTAAACCTAAAGCAAGAAAAAGAAAGAAAATAGTAATAACTACAGTGTAGATAAAGAAGAGAGGATAGAAAAGAGAATCAATAAAACTAAAAGTTGCTATTTTGAAAACATCAAAAGAATTTACAAACCTGTAGCTAGACTGAAAAAGGAAAAAGAGCAAAGATGCAAATCACTAACATCAGGAATGAAAGTGGGTACATAATTGCTGCCTTTAAAGAAATAAAAAGCAGTATAATAGTTTAAAAAACTGTAATGCCAAGAAATCAGATAATCTAGATGAAATGGACAAATTCTTAGAAACACACAAATTACCAATCTGACTCAAGAAGAGGTAGAAAATCTCAACAGATCTATAATGAGTAAAAAGATTGAATCATTAATCAAAAATTTCACAACTAAGAAATCCAAGCAGATAGCTTCTCTGGATTTAAATTAGTATTTAAAGAAGAATTAGCACCATATTCTCAAACTCTTTCAGAAAACAGAAGATGAGGGAACACTTTATAATTCATTCTATGAGGCCAAAATTATCCTGATACGAAAGTCAGATAAAGACAAAAAGGGAAAATAATTACACACCAATATTTATTATAGTAAGTCCCCTACATACAAATGAGTTCCGTCTGAGATCACGACTGTATAAGCCCAACAAAGTTAGCCTAGGTACCCAACTAACACAATCAGCTAAACAGTACTGTACTGTAATAAGTTTATAGTAATTTTCACACAATAACATAAAAAACAAAGAAACAGAAAAACAAAGAAAACATTTTTAATCTTACAGTACAGTACCCTGAAAAGTACAGTAGTACAGTACAACAGCTGGCACACAGAGGCTGGCATCAAGTGAACAGGCAAGAAGAGTTACTGACTGGAGGAGGGAGAGGAGGTGGGAGATAGGACAGCTAAAGGATCGTCAGCAAAAGGAGATGGAGGGCAAGCTGCAATTTCAGTCACACCTGATGTTGATGGCACAGGTTCTGGTTCCATGCTGGATTCAATTCGATCTACCCTCTTGAAAAAACGATCCAGTGATGTCTGAGTAGTAGCTCTTTTTTCTCCTCATAGATGACATGGTAGCACTGGATTGCATTCTAAATGGCTGCACAACTATTGTGTACCGTTCTGCATTCAGGTCCTGTGCCTCAAAAACTAACAGTTCCTCCTCAAATAAAGAAAATCCCCTTGCTGTTACCTCCGTCGTGAATCTTGTCAGTTCTTCAGTTACTTCTTCTTCCTCTTGTCTCTCTTCGTCCTTTCTCTGAGCCTCCAATTCTATCAGGTCTTCATTAGTAAGCTTCTTGTGTTGCACAGCAAGGAGTTCAGGGAAGTTGTCCTCTTGCAGATCTAGCTCCAGCTTCTTGCTGACGTTCACTAAGTTGCTGAAGACCTCTTTGGACTCCTCATCCACCTTCTCAAATGCACAAAAATCGTGAACAAACTGCCGGCAAAGGTTCTTCCAAAGTCCATTCATGGTGATGGCCTTAACCTCATGCCAAGAAAAGTCAGTGTTTTTTATGGCCTTGTAGATGTTATAGTCCTTCCAAAACTGTCGCAAGGTTGTTCCTGATTTATCACTCGCCTTTACTGCCTGACTAGAAGTGTGACATAAATAATATTTCTTGAAAGTTGCTATTAACTCCCTGGTCCGTAGGCTGGATGAGCGACGTAGTATTCGGTGGCAGATGCACAACTTTGATGTTGGGATGAAAGTAGTCCATGAATAGGGGCTGGCCTGGAGAACTGTTGAGTAGCAAAAGAATGTTGAATGGGACATCCTTCTCTAAGCAATATTTCTCTACCTCCAGGATGAAGTAGTGGAAAACCCAGTCCTGGAAAATGGCCCGTGTAGGCCAGGCTTTGGGGATACTCTTCCACACAACAGGAAGAGAGCCCTTGGCTATGTTTTAAAGGGCTCTTGGGTTCTCTGAATGATAAACTAAGAAAGGCTTCATCTACATATCACCAGAAGCACTGCCACCAAACAACAGAGTTAGCCTATTCTTTGCTGCTTTTTGCCTGGCATCAACTTTTCCTCCTTACTGATGTAACTTCAATCTGGCATCCTCTTCCAGTACAGTGCTGTCTCATTGACATTAAAAACCTGCTTGGGTAAATACATGCTTTTGCTGCTTCACCACTTACTTTTATGTTGTGAAGGTACTTTTATGTTGTGAAGGTTGTCTCTAGCCTTGAACCGATTAAACCAGCCATGGCTGGCATTAAAAGATGCGCCCTCTGATTCTTCACTGTGTTTCTTCTTCAAGTCTTCATAAAAGCTTTTTGCTTTCTCTTGAATCAGCATTAAGCTGAGCAGGACTTGACGCTGATGCTGATCCTGCATCCATATACTGAGAAGTTTCTCCATCTCCTCCATCACTTTTCCATGCTTCTTTGATATTATTGTCGACATCATCGGCACAGCAGACGTCACATGTTCTATGATCTTGTTCTTTAGAATCGTGCCAATGGTTGAACAATACATGTTATGAGAATGAGTGATGTCTACCATCTTTTTGCCTAGCTCCACTCTCTTAATTATTTTCACTTTTGTTTCCATTGATATCGCTTGGTGCTTCTTAGCAGTACCAGCTACATCACCACTGCTTTTATGTTTGCTTCCAGGCATCCTGGGCTTGAAATAAAGGTACTGTACTACTTACTGTACTCTATACAGTACTGTACAGTAGAGTACACAAAAGCACAACCACTTGTAGAGGATGCATGTACATGACAATGTATGCCAAACACACGAACCAACTTACATGACTGGACATGCGAACACACGTTCGCATCTTTGAAAGTTTGCAACTTGAAGGTTCATATGTAGCGGACTTACTGTATATACAATAAAATACTTTTCAGCTATAAAAAGGAGGAATTTCTGCCATTTCCAACAACATGGTTGGACCTCGAGGGCATTATGCTACGTGAAATAAGTCAGATGGAGAAAGACAAATACCATATGATCTCACTTACATGTGGAATCTAAAAGAAAGCTGAACTCAGAGACACAGAGAACAGTTTGGTGGTTGCAAGAGGTGGGGGATGTGTGAAATGGATGAATGTGCTCAAAAGGTATAAACTTGCAATTATAAATAAGTCCTGGGAATGTAATGTGCAGCATGGTGACTATAGTTAACAATATTGTATTGTTTACCTGAAAGTTGCTTAGAGAGTAGATCTTAAAAGCTCTTATCACAGGAGAAAAAATTGTAACTATGTGTGGTGATAAATGTAAATTAATTTATTGCTGTAATCACTTCACAATGTGTGTGTGTATATATATATATATATATATATATATATATATATAAAATCATTATGTTGTATACCTAAAACTAATACAATGTCATATGTCAATTATATATCAATTAAAACAAAAAACACCATAATATGGTACTGGCATAAGGACAGACACATAGACCAATGGAACAGAACTGAGACAGAAATAAACACAAATATCCATGGACAACTGACAAGGATGCTAAGTCCATTTGATGGGGGAATAACAGTCTCTTCAATAGATGGTGCTGGGGTAACTACAAACATGCAAAGAAGTCAACTGGATCTCTAACTCACATCATGTACAAAAATTAACTAAAAATGAATTGACCTAAATATAAGGCACTAATGAAAGGCCTCAGGTGGTGGAGTAGAAGAATGTGAGCTCACCCCTTCTCATGAAAAAACCAAAATCACAAAATCACTGTCACAGAACAGAATAAAGAAAAAAGATATTATACAGAATGAAGTAAGTCAGAAAGGGAAAAACAAATATTGTAATATTAACACATATATGTGGAATCTAGAAAAATGGTACAGATGAACCGGTTTGCAGGGCAGAAATTGAGGCACAGATGTAGAGAACAAATGTATGGACACCAAGGGGGGAAAGTGGGGGGTTCGGGATGGGATGAATTGGGAGACTGGGATTGAAATATATACACTAATATGTATAAAATAGATAACTAATAAGAACCTACTGTAGAGCACAGAGAACTCCACTTTGCTGTACATTAGAAACTAACACAACACTGTAAAACAACTATACCCCAATTAAAAAAAAAAAGAATTAAAAGAAATGAAGACAGTCTAAGAGACCTCTGAGACATTAAATGCACCAACATTCGCATTATATGGGTCCCAGAAGGAAAAGAGAGAGAAAAAGAACCTGAGAAAATATTTGAAGACATAATAGCTGAAAACTTCCCTAACATGGGAAAGGAAAGTCACCCAAGTCCAGGAAGTACAGAGAGTGCCAGGCAGGATAAACCCAAGGAGAAACAAACCGAGACACATAGTAATCAAATTGACAAAAATTAAAGACAGAAAAAATATTAAAAACAACAAGGGAAAAGTAACAAATAACTTATAAGGAACTCCCATAAGGTTACTGGATGATTTCTCAGCAGAAACTCTGCAGGCCAGAAGGGAGAGGCATGATATATTTAAAGTGATGAAAGGTAAGAACCTACAACCAAGAACATTCTACCCAGCAAGGCTCTCATTTAGATTTGATGGAGAAGTCAAAAGATTTGCAGACAAGCAAAAGCTAAGAGAATTCAGCACCACCAGACAAGCTCTGCAACAAATGCTAAAATTAATTCTCTAAGTGGAAAACAGAAGGTTACTACTAGAAACAAGAAAATTAGGAATGGAAGAGAGCACTGTGCAAAGAGGCGAATATAAAGTAAAGGTAGGAATCATCTACATACAAATATGATACCAAAACCAGCAACTATGAGGAGAGCACAAATGCAGGATGTTGGAAATGCATTTGAAATTAAAAGACTAGCAATTTAAAACAATCTTGTTTATATATAGACTGCTATATCAAAATCTCTTGGTAAATGCAAACTGAAAATCTACAATAGATACACACAACAAAGAGAGAAAGGAATCCAAACACAACACTAAATAAAGTTAGTCATCAAATCCCAAGAGAAGAGAACAAAGGAGGAAGGGGAAGAAAAAAGACATACAAGAACAAATCCAAAACAATTAAGAAAATGATAACAGGAACATACATATTGATTATTACCTTAAATGTAAATGAGTTAAATTCTTCAACCAAAAGACACAGACTGGCTGAATGGATACAAAACAAGACCTGGAGACATACTGTCTATAAGAGACCCACATCAGATCTAGGGATAGAGACAGACTGAAATTGAGGGGATGCAAAAAAGGTATTCCATGGTAATGGAAATCAAAAGGAAGATGGAGTAGCAATACTCATATCAGACAAAATGGATGTTAAAATAAAGACTGCTACAAGAGACAAAGAAGGACACTACATAATGATCAAAGGATCAATCCTAGAAGAAGATATAACAATTGTAAATATTTATGTACCCAACATAGGAACACCTCAATACATAAGGCAAATACTAACAGATAAAAGGAGAAATTGACAGTAACACAGTAATAGTAAGGTAATATAACACCCCGCTTTAATCAATGGACAGATAATCCAGACAGAAAATGAATAAGGAAACACGGGCCTTAAATGACACATTAGAGCAGATGGACTTAATAGATATTTATAGAGCATTCCATCCAAAAGTAGCAGAATACACATTCTTCTCAAGTGCACATGGAACATTCTCCAGGATTTATCACATGCTGAGCCACAAAGTGAGCCTTGGTAAATTTAAGAAACTGAAATCATATCAAGCATCTTTCTCGACCTCAAAGCTATGAGATTAGAAATCAACTACAAGAAAAAAATTGTAAAAAAACACAAACACGTGGAAGTTAAACAATATGCTACTAAACAACCAATGCATCACTCAAGAAATCAGACAGGAAATAAAAAAATATCTCGAGACAAGTGAAAACGAAAGCACAAAGATACAAAACCTATGGGATGTAGCAAAAGCAGTTCTAAGAGGGAACTTCATAAGAACACAATCTTACCTCAGGAAACAAGAAAGATCACAAATAAACAACCTAACTTTACACCTAAAGAAACTAGAGAAACAAGAACAAAATCCAAAGCTAGCAAAACGAAAGAAATCATAAAGATCAGAGCGGAAATAAATGAAATAGAAATGAAGAAAACAATAGAAAAGATCAATGAAACTAAAAGCTGGTTCTTTGAAAAGATAAACAAAATTGATAAAATTTTAGCCAGACTCATCAAGAAAAAAAGGGAGAGGACTCAAACCAATAAAATTAGAAATGAATAAGGAGAAGTTACAATGGACACCACAGAAATACAAAGGAGCATAAGAGACTATATGCCAATAAAATGGACAACCTTGAAGAAATGGACAAATTCTTAGAAAGGTACATTCTCCCAAGGCCGAACCAGGAAGAAACATAAAACATGAACAGACCAATCACAAGTACTGAAACTGAAACTGTGATTAAAAAACTCCCAACAAGCAAAAGTCCAGGACCAGATGGCTTCACAGACAAATCCTATCAAACATTTAGAGAAGACTTAACACCTATCCTTCTCAAACTCTTCCAAAAAATTGCAGAGGAAGGAACTCATTGTATGAGGCCAAACTCATTGTATGAGGCCACCATCATCATGATACCAAAACCAGAGAAAGACATCACAAAAAAAGAAAATTACAAGCCAATATCACTGATGAACACTGATGCAAAAATCCTCAAAAAAATACTAGCAAACAGAATCCAACAGTACATGAAAAGGATCATATACCATGATCAAGTGGGATTTACCTCAGGGATGCAAGGATTATTAAATATAGGCAAATCAATCAATGTGATACACCATATTAACAAAGTGAAGAATAAAAATCATAATAACATCTCAATAGAGGCAGAAAAAGCTTCTGACAAAATTCAACACCCATTTGTGATAAAAACTCTTCAGAAAGTGGGCATAGAGGGAACCTACCTCAACATAATAAAGGCCATATATGACAAACCTACAGCAAACCTCAAACTCAATGGTGAAAAGCTGAAAACATTTCCTCTAAGATCAGGAACAAGACAAGGATGTCCACTGTCACCACTTTTATTCAATATAGTTTTGTAAGGCCTAGCCATGGCAATCAGAGAAAAAAAAGAAATAAAAGGAATCCAAATTGGAAAAGAAGAATAATATAAAACTGTCACTGTTTGCAGATGACATGGTACTATACACAGAAAATCCTAAAGATGCTACCAGAAAACTACTAGAGTTCATCAATGAATTTGATAAAGTTGCAGGATATAAAATTAATATACATAAATCTGTTGCATTTCTATATACTAACAATGAAAGGTCAGAAAGAGGAATTAAAGAAACAATCTTATTTCCCATCACACACACACACAAAAAAAACCTAGGAATAAACCTACCTAAGGAGACAAAGGACCTATACTCTGAAAACTATAAGACGCTGATGAAAGAAACTGAACATGACAAACAGATGGAGAGATCCACCATGTTCTTGGATTGGAAGAATCAACATTATTAAAATGACTATACTACCCAAGGCAGTCTATATATTCAATGCAATCTCTATCAAATTACCAATGCCATTTTTCATAGAACTAGAATAAAAAATCTTAAAATATGTGTGGAGACACAAAAGACCCTGAATAGCCAAAGTAATCTTGGGAAAGAAAAATGGAGCTGGAGGAATGTAGCTTTGATGACAAAGCTACAGTCATCAAAACAGTAATGGTACTGGCACAAAAACAGAAATGTACATCAGTGGAACAGGACAGAAACCCCAGAAATAAACCTACACAACCATGGTCAATTAATGTATGAGAAAGGAGGCAAAACGATACAGTGGGGGAAAGACAGTCTCTTCAGTAGATGGTTCTGGAAAACTGGACAGCTACATGTGAAAGAATATAATTAGAATATTCTTTAACACCATACACAAAAATAAACTCAAAATGGATTAAAGTCCTAAATTTAAGACCAGATACTATAAAATTCTTAGAGGAAAACACAGGCAGAACCCTCTTTCACAGAAGTTGCAGCAATGTATTTTTTGATCTGTCTCATAGGGTAATGGAAATAAAAGCAAAAATAAATAATTGGGACCTAATTAAACTGAAAAGCTTCAGCACAGCAAAGGAAACCATAAACAAAATGAAAAGACAACCCACAGAATGGGAGAAAATATTTGCGATCAACAAGGGATTAATCTCCAAAATTTACAAACAGCTCACGTGGCTCAATATCAAAAAGCAAACAACCCAATAAAAAATGGGCACAAGAGTTAAGTAGACATCAAACAAGACATAGATGGCCAAGAGGCACATGAAAAGATGCTCAAAATCGCTATTAGAGAAATGCAAATCAAAACTACAATGAGATACTACCTCACACCAGTCAGAATGGCCATTAACAAAAAAAATCTACAAACAATAAATGTTGGACAGGGTGTGGAGAAAAGGGAACCCTCCCACACTGTTGGTGGGAATGTAAATTGGTATAGCCACTATGGAGAACAGTATGAACGTTCCTTAAAAAACTAAAATTCGAGCTACCATATGATCCAGCAATCCCACGCCTGGGCATATATCCGGAGAAAAACATGGTTTGAAAGTATACTTGCATCCCAAAGTTCACTGCAGCGCTGTTTACAATAGCCAAGACATGGAAGAAACCTAAATGTCCATCAACAGAGGAATGGATAAAAAAGATGTGGTACATATATAATGGAGTATTACTCAGCCATTAAAAAGAATGAAATAATGCCATTTGTGGCAACATGGATGGACATGGAGATTATCATACTGAGTGAAGTAAGTCAGACAGAGAAAGACAAATATCATATGATATCATGTACATGCAGAATCTAAAAAAAAAAAAAGATGTAAATGAACTTATTTACAAAACAGAAGCAGACTCACAGACGTAGAGAACAAACTTATGGTTACCGGAGGGAAGGGTGGGGAGGAGGGATAGATTGGGAGTTTGGGATTGACATGAACACAGTGCTATATTTAAAACAGATAACCAACAAGGACCTGTTCTATAGCACAGGGAACTCTGCTCAATATTCTATAATAACCTAAATGGGAAAATAATTTGAAAAAGAATAGACACATGTATATGTGTAACTGAATCAATCTGCTGTACACCTGAAACTAAGAAAACATTGTTAATCAACTATATTATAATATAAAATTACAATTAAAAAGAATTAAAGTTAGGCTAATAATAGCTACTTAGTAGTGGAAAAAAATCTCTGATTTATAGAATTTGTGGTAAAGTAATTAGGATATGAGTCAAGTTTTTATTACCTTTGTTTCAAATATAATTTATGTGATTATAAGTTATATAACTTAATATTTAATCCTATTAAGCTTATTTCTGAAAATTTAGCAATCAGCTCTCAGGAGCTGGGACAGGCTGGCTCTAGAACACCACTGTAGCTACTCCTGAGTTTTAGTTAGAACTGAATAAAGTAATGTATGAGGGAGAGCTTGCATTTGTTAAAAATCTATCCATACAAACCTCAAGGTCATCATTATTTTGAGATGTTTTAAAGCAAGTAAGAAAAGCAAAAGTTATAGTTCCTGCCTTATTTGTGTTGGAATTTACAACGTATCCCTAAAGAGAAAATAACAAGTTAATGAACAATGAGTTAAATTTCCCTATGTGATATAGAGAAAAGGCTTTCCGACCATAAAAATGGAAGAAGATTTTAACCTTTTCTTCACTCATGGTCTAAAAAGTTTATCAATTTGGTGTTTCTTTTTTGTAACTTTACTATTTAAAAATGCTTCTCTCTATAGATAGAAGGACCAACTATTAAACTTCTAAAAGATTCCTTTAAGTTATGAGACAGTTTTTTCTGTAATATTGGCTAGCATTCAATTTTAAGACTCCTTTGTATTTGGTAATAAGAGGTACGGTGAAAAAGAGTTAACTACACTAACATTTCAAAAAGTGACATCTTTTTCATGGTCACAGAAGGTATCCCATGTTGTTGAACTCTCTATATTTGTTAGTTTGTGCCTCATATATTGTTTACCAAAGTGGAAAAATGAATATAAAGTAGATGATTCTTAAAAAAAAATAAATATAAGAGCTAAAATTATAAAACTCTTAGTAGAAAACATAAGGGAAAACCTTTATGACTTTGGATTTGGTAACAGATTTTTACATATAAAAATAAAAACAGAAGGAAGCAAAGAAAAAACAGGCAAATTGGACTTTATCAAAATTAAAATATCTTATGCATCAAAAGACATTATCAAGAAGTGAAAAGTCAACCTACAGAATGGGAGAAAATATTTGCAAATCATATATATTTAAATATACATGTTTAAATATCCATGTCAAGGATTTAACATCCAGAATACATAACGAACTCCAACAATTCAACAATAAAGAGAGAGACAGCCCAATTAAAAAATGAGCAAAGGACTTGAAGAGACATTTCTCCAAAGAAGGTATACAAATGGCCTAAAAGCACATGAAAAAATGCTCAACATCATTAGTCATTAGAGAAATGCCAATGAAAATCACAATGAAATACTACTTCACATAATCTAGGAAGGTAGTAATAGTAATAATAATAATGATAAAAAAAGAAAAATAAATGTTGGTGATGATGTGGAGAAATTGGAACCTCTGTGCATTGCTGATAGGAATGTAAAACGGTGCTGCTGCTATGGAAAAGTTTATGGCTCCCCAAAAAGTTGACCCAGCAATTTCAGTTTCAGGTATACACTTAAAAGAATGGAAAGCAGGGACTCAAAACAGATACTTGTATGCCAATCTTCATTTTGGCATTATTCAGGATAGCTAAAAGGTGAAAAAAACTAGAGTTTATCAACAGATGAATGGATAATCAAAAAGGAAATTAATTTATTTTGATACCTGCTAGAACCTGGGTGAACCTTGAAAACATTACGCTAAGCGAAATAAATGAGACACAAAGGGACAAATATTGTATGACTCCACTTACAGGAAGTATCTAGAATATGCATATTCATTGAGACAGAAAGAAGATTAGAGGTTATCAAGGGCTGGGGGGAGGGAGGAATGAGGAATAACTGCTTAATAATTACAGGGTTTCTGTTTGGGGTTATCAAAAGTTTTGCAAATAAATAGTGGAGATGGCGCCACAACAGTGTGAATGTAATTTATACAACTGAACTGTACATTTAAAACTGGTTAATGTGGCAAATTGTATGTTTATATAGATTTTACCACAATTAAAAAAAAAGCCTATTAGTGGTTGTGTGGTGCAGGGTTGTCTAGGAGAATACACATGGGCATGAGGGAACTTCGTGGGTTAATGAGAGTATTCTAAAACTGGGACTGTGGTCATGGTTACACAACTATCACAGTCTATTAAAGCTTGCACTCTACTCTTAAAACGGGAGCCTTTCATTATGCAAATTATACCTTGATAAAATTGTTAAAAATTTTAAAGTATTTAAGCAGACTCCTTTCAAAGGAATTATTCATTAAACATTTATCAAGCACTTACTATGTGCTAACCAATATTCTAGACACTGAAATATAAATATGGAACATCATGCTCTCCGCCTCCAAGGAACCCCTAGGTAAGGAGGGAAATAGAAGTAAAAAAAATATATAGTTGCGCCAGAGTATGGCGAATGCTAAAATACAGTAGGTGCAGCAGGAGCAAGTCACTCTAACTTGACACTCCATCTGACATAATCATCTAATCAATCATATAAACAGTTTATTTATCCATCCGGTAAACACTTTCAGGAAGACTACTATGCATGAGGTACTGTGATTAATGTTTTAAAAATAACTATTAATTAAAACCTGAAAGATGATTATGCATTAGGTGGGTGAAAAGAGGTGGAAGGGGATTCTAGGCAAAGGGAATCTCACATACTAAGGCCTGGAAGTGAAACAAAAAAAGGAGTATGATATATTTAGAGAACTGTACATAGATCAGTGTGTCTGTGAAGTCTTGTTATAGATAAGCAAAAAGAGGCCAGATCTAAAAGGGCCTGTGTACCACAGCAAAGACTGGACCTTACCATAAGGACAGCTATTAAAGGATTTTAGTATTGCAGATTCATTTTCTGTAGAAGCAGCACTACGGAGTGAAGAATGGTTTGGAGAGGCATATGAATAGTCAGAAGGTCAGTAATCTCTCAGTAAGCTAGGGAAGAGATAAGTTAAAGAAGCAACCCTGGGAAAGGACAGTTTAAATTTTATTTATGTATTTATTTATGGCTGCGCTGGGTCTTTGTTTCTGGGCGAGGGCTTTCTCTAGTTGTGGCAAGCGGGGGCCACTCTTCATTGCGGTGCGCGGGCCTCTCACTATCGCGTCCTCTCTTGTTGCGGAGCACAGGCTCCAGACGCGCAGGCTCAGTAACTGTGGCTCACGGGCCCAGTTGCTCCGCGGCACATGGAATCTTCCCAGACCAGGGCTCGAACCCATGTCCCCTGCATCGGCAGGCAGATTCTCAACTACTGCGCCATCAGGGAAGCCCCTGAGAAAGGACAGTTTAAAGAGATATGAATGAGGTTAAGACTCCATGGGTTTTGGTGGTTTGAGGAGTACAAGGCAGTGCAGAGGAAGAAGAATTTTAGGTAGATGTTCTGGGAGCAGCAGAGGGGAAAGAAGAAACTCTAAAGGAGGATTTTGAACTCCTCTCTCTTTTATCTTTTGAAGAATGTATTGAATAAAGAGGATATTAAACTATAAGTAAATGGTCTAAAATATTGTTATTATTATTGCAGCTCACATTTATTCAGCATGTAATGTGAAGGCACTAAAGCACCTACAATACCATTTTATGTTTACGACAACCTCGTTATAACCTCATATTGTATATGAGGAAATAGATGGATAAAGAGTTTGAATGACTTACCCAGAACTGAAATTTGAATCTAGGTCTATGTGGATCTAAAGCCTATGACAAATCTTTAATAGCAAAACAGTACTAACTGCTATAGGGATTTGTAATAGATTTAAAATAAAAAATATACTTACTCTATAAGCCCTCAACTACTTTTATTGAGTTGGTGATTGATTTCAAACAGTGTTGTTGTTTTTTAACCATCTATTAAATTCCTTTTCTCTGCTGCCTTAACATTTCATCATGAAAGATTCCACTTTTAAAACTGGCAGCTTATTTTGAAAAGATTATAAGAAATATGAGATGTAGGAGACTTAACTGACATCATTAACCCATGCCAGATATAAGCAGATCTTTCTACTACTTCAAAGGACAATAGAAATCATCTGTATGAGGCAAAAAAAAATCTTGAGTTAAAAAATATGAACTAGGAGAGGACATAAAGAATTTTTATACATTTATTAATGAATGTTTAAGAAAAAATGTGTTTAAATAAATTTAGAGAGATCCTGGTCTCAAATGATGAGTCACAATTTAGAAGTTAGAGTTTTAAAAACTGACTGAAAAATACAGATATGTGGCTGCAAAACGGTAAACATCTGGAGTAAGGGGAAAAAATCAAAATTAAAGAGAAATCAAGGAGATTATTCCTAGGAAATGACCTCCCAAAGTATTCAGAAACTTTACAATAGAATGACTTCATCCTAATAAAAACTATAATTTTTTTTTACTTGATAAAGAGCTTTTCTGAAAAGCTGTCTTAATGCAAGAGATATTATTATATAGTGAATTTTGTATCGAAATGACCAATGCTTGGTTTTGATTTTTTCTGGAATCCATAAGCATTATACATTCTAGAATTATTGATATATATAATCAAATTTTTGACATGGATAATGAATTAGAAAATGGTCAGATAGTATAAAAATTCTAAAAACAATTAGGGAAACGCCATCATAAAATGCAGGGAGCAGAAAGAAAAGATTCACCATCAACATATTATTTGGTTTTAAAAAACCAAAACAATGCTGACCAGGAGGTCACTGTTGGAGACCATTAAGGGATGCTCACACAGTTTAAGAACTAATGCAGAAGAAGGGGTGTCTCACAGCTTGTGAGACAGAGCCAAGGATCACTTCCTAGCTCTACTACTTCTTAGTTTTGTGCCCCTGGGCAAGTTTCTTAACATCTGAACCCCTGTTACCACATCTGTATAATGAGGATAAATAATACTGCTCACCTCAGAGAGGTTTGGGAGGATTAACTGAGATAAATGTAAAACACATTGTGTAAAAGAGTTCCTGCCAAATAGTAAGAACAGTTAAGTATTATGAAAAAGAAATAAACAAATATTTGAAAAATACCAAACTCCTGGACTTCCCTGGTGGTGCAGTGGTTAAGAATCTGCCTGCCAATGCAGGGGACACAGGTTCGATCCCTGGTCTTCGAAGATCCCACATGCTGTGGAGCAACTAAGCCCATGCACCACAACTACTGTGCTTGTGCTCTAGAGACCGCAAGCCACAACTACTGAGCCTGTGTGCCACAACTACTGAAAGCCTGAGCACCCTAGAGCCCACGTGCTGCAACTACTGAGCCTGCATGCTGCAACTTACTGAAGCCTGTGCGCCTACAGCCCGTGCCCTGCAACAAGAGAAGCCACCGCAATGAGAAGCCCGTGTACCGCAACGAAGAGTAGCTCCTGTTTGCCTCAACTAGAGAAAGCCCGCGCGCAGCAACAAAGACCCAATAGAGCCAAAACAATGATAATAATAACAATAAAATAAAATAAACAAAAAAAGAAAAATGCCAAACTCCTAAATCCTTAAACTCTTAAATCCTTTGTCACTGATTACAAAACTTTGAAACTTTTCTATTGACTAAATTAAGAATACATTAGTTATTTGGGGTATAATGATAGGCAGGGGCAGGTTAGGTACAGATAATGTCCGTTTGTCTCAAGGTGTAACAGAGAATAAAAGGGTACTGACTTGCTAATGTGGAACAGAACAGGAAAATGGAATTGCTTTGTGAGAGCCGCTAAGGGAATGGATTGTTGTGGACAAGGGATATAGCAAAGGGTACTTTCATCCATCCATCCACTACCTATCTATCCGCCCAACCCATAGTGGGTGAAGGATAAGCACAGAGAGCTGTATACATACCTATACCCAGAAGCACACCTCTGCTTTTGCTTAACAATGGATGGGGCATTTAAACTGAATGAAAATGCAGAGCTGCAAAGAAAATGGGGTTTAAATGGAAGCCTGAGTTACTTGAAAATGGTGTAGGACATTTAGAAAGGGGATTTTCATAAATTATTCTCAGGCTCTGAGAGTATATTATTCTAATACTGCTCTGACTAATAGCAGGGAATTCCCCTCAGGTATAATATAGTAGAGAGGAATAAATTTCACTGTCTTTTAGTCTTTCCCAGGCTGCATGTAACTGGAAGGTCTAAGAATAGGCAAGATACTGCAATAATCACTTTCCTAGTACTGTGGCAATCAACCAACAAAGAGATAAACGTATGGTGAAGTTCACAGGTTAGTTACATGGATTGCTCCAGTTATCATAGATCCATTCTATTAATTAGGGCAGGCTTAGAGAGACAAGTGTCCCAATTAGCTGCAGGTTGTATTAGATAAAGTATTAAAAATATCACCTGTTAAATTACAAAACAGCAATGTGATAATGTAAAATATAACATTATCCTATAAACTCTTTAAGTACTTTAAATTTAATATTCAAAGAAATAATTATATACTCATAATACCATGCACCTTAAAAAAAATTAAAAGAACAATGTAGCCTTGAGAATACAGTAAGTCAGAGAAATAGCTGGACTAAAAAAACCCTCTGACCTAGAAAGGCAATACTCTACCATATACAAACTTATACATAAAGACTTCATGGATTTAGGATCCTAGTTTTTCCTCATATTTGTAATCTTAAACAAAAGTTGTACAGCCTGGTAGTCTTTAAATGCTGAGTATGTATAAAATCAAGACTCTGAAGTAGCAATTTTATAATTTGTATATAAATTACCATTTCCCATCAAAAAGCATTCAAGATATTTATCAAAATCACATCTGGCATCTGTGACTCACCAAAAGAGATGCCTCACAGTCTTTGCTAGAAGTAAAACTCAGGGACTAATCACTTTTGCTATGGCAACCGTTGCAGTGTGATCGCCAAAGTGACATGGAATGGAAAGAAAATACTAACAAACTAGACATATATTAGAAGAATATTCTAAGACTGTCTACTCACTTCCCGTGAATTATGGCAATGTGTGCATATAAAATATTTCGGTTTCACCCCAAATTTAGAATAGTATGGTCTTTCTTTGGTGGCACAGGGGCAGGTCAGCCTGCCAGGTTAGAAAGAACTATTTAAATTGGTTGCTGTTTCTTTGATCTTTCAGTACAAACTGACACTAGAAAGATCCAAAAGGATATTCAGAATCTGTGCAAATACAATGGTCTGTTTAAATGTTAAATAATATAAATTCTATAGATAACGTATGTTGTCAGAATTCAGGAATTAGAAAAATGGAAATATGAAAACTAACAATTAAAATTTATAAGGACCTAGGATGTCTCCTACTGAAATCAGCATCCATCTATTTTAGAGATTAAGAACAATTTTTAGTTCAATCACTAAACTTTAATCAAAATGGGCAAAAGTAATGTTAGATCAGTTCTCATCATGTGAATGACACTAAGAAGCTTGGGTTTAGGATAATGGCTGAAGATATTTAAGACATGTCCTAAATTTGGGCTCAATTCTTAAAAACCAATTGGTTTAATCAATTAATATATTTTTAAATTAAATTATTCATTCAAAATTATTCATTATTTACAATGTGACTGGCACTGCTTCAAGGCATGAGATACAGCAGTGAAGAAAACACACCAATGGAGTACATGAGTAAAAACACCGTATATCAGATAGTGACAAATGCTATGGAGAAAAGTAAAGAGGGAAAGGGGCCAGGAGTGCTGGGGGCAGGGGTTACAATTTTAAATAGAGTGGTCAAGGAGGGCCTCTTGGAGAAGATGACATTTTAGCAAGACTATAAGGTAGTGAGGGAGTGAGCCATGGGAATATCTGGAGTAAGAGCATTCCATGCAGAAGAAAAAGCCCTTAGGGGGACAGTGCCTGGTCTGTTTGAAGAACAGCAAAGAGACCACTGTGGCTGGAATAATTTACATTTGTAGTGTTAGGAAGAAAGGTGGGATACTTTGAGCAGGTACTCCTTTATTTATCCATTATCCATTTTCTAAAAGGTATTTAAACAAGGATATGCTGATATCCAACTCTATGTCTCTTCAGACTTTGTATCTTGCACTTGTATAACATTTTAGTGTCCAATAGATATCTCAAACTTAATAGGTCCAAAATATTGTGGGATTAATTACATATCCTCTTAAGTCTCCTTGAAGCTCCCAATTATATCTAGAAAACCCCCCAAATTCCTTACCTTGGTTCTCAAGTCCCTGAAGACTTGGCCAAGTGCCATCCTTCTTTTTGTACTTTGAACATTCATTTAGGTGTTATCTCTGCTTGAAACAGTCTTCCAAGATCTTCCTGTGACTTCATTCAACTTGAAGGTGAAATATGACCTCCAATCGGCTACAGAAAATAGGCCTTCGCACTTCCTCTTAGTACTTTTATCTGCTCAAAGCTCTTAACACTTTCTAAAAATACCTCACTAATTTACTTCTTGCTGTTTTCCCTTCCTCAACAGAGTTTAAACTCCATGAGAGCAAGGTTCTTGTATGCTTCATTCATGGCTACATGCCAAGCATCCAGAATAGTCTAAATAGTAGGAGCTGAAAACAAGTATTTCTTGAATAGGTTAATGAACATCTTGTACATCTTCCAGTACAAAAGAGGAAGAAAACTGAATGGGAGAAAAACTGATCACTCTACAATTTTAAAGAATAGAATAAACTATTTGAACTGATATGTATGTACCATAAAATTCATGGTATTTTATGAATTATATTTCAAAGTATCATATTTCAAATTCCTTGAATCCAGCACTTACATCCAGTTGTCCATATTCCATATATTAAAGTATTTTGTATTTATATTTACTCAATAATTTCTGACTGGTGATGAAGGTGCTATATTAGTACATTTAAGAGAGACTACGTGAAAAATTTTATCTTATTGACTAATGTCAACTGGAATTCAGTGTCCCTTTTAATGAAAAAATAAATAAGGCTACTTAACAAGAGAACAGCCACTTTTCAACTATAGGAAACAAACGAACAAACAAAAGTCCACTATTAAGTCTTTGGAATGAAAAGCAGTCTTAAATGACTAAAAAAAATGAGACCAAGCCCAGAAAGCATAATACTTAGAACTCTCCCCTATACGGCCTCTTTTGTAATATAATGATCTGTCTATTTGAAGGTATTTGATCTTTAAAATACTTACATATAAGAGAATGTGAGTGGGGTACTTTCACACCCCATTTACACCAATGGACAGATCCAGACAGAAAATTAATAAGGAAACACAAGCCTTAAATGACACATTAGACCAGATAGACTTAATTGATAGTTATAGGACATTCCATCCAAAAGCAGCAGAATACACTTTCTTCTCAAGTGCACACAGAACATTCTTCAGGATAGATCACATCTTGGGTCACAAATAAAGCCTTAGTAAATTTAAGAAAACTGAAATCATATCAAGCATCTTTTCTGACCACACTACTGGATTAGAAATCAATTACAGGAAAAAAACTAAAAATCATGAACACACGGAGGTTAAACAATATAAATAAATAAATAACCAATGGTTCATTGAAGAAATCAAAGAAGAAATAAAAAACAAACCTACAGACAAATGACAACAAAAACACGATGATCCAAAAGCTATGGATGCAGCAAAAGCAGTTCTAATTGCGATGTTTAAAGCAATATAATCTTGTCTCAAGAAACAAGAAAAATCTCAAATAAACAACCTAAGCTTACACCTAAAGCAACTAGAGAAAGGAGAACAAAACAAAGTTAGTAGATGGAAAGAAACCATAAAAATCAGAGCAGAAATAAAAGAAATAGAAATGAAGAGAACAAGAGCAAAAATCAATGAAACTAAAAGCTGGTTCTTTGAGAAGAGAAACAAAATTGATAAACCTTTAGCCACACTCATCAAGAAAAAAAGGGAGAGGATTCAAATCAATAAAATCAGAAATGAAAAAGGAGAAAAAACAATTGACATCACAGAAATACAAAGGATCATAAGAGACTACTACAAGCAACTGTATGCAAATAAAATGGACAACCTCCAAGAAATGGACAAATTCTTAAAAGGTATAACCTTCCAAGACTGAACCAGGAAGAAATAGAAAATATAAACAGACCAATCAGAAGTACTGAAATTGAAACTGCAATTAAAAATCTTCTAACAAACAAAAGTCCAGGACTAGATGGCTTCACAGATGAATTCTATCAAACATTTAGAGAAGAGTTAACACCTATCCTTCTCAAACTCTTCCAGAAAATTGCAGAGGAAGGAATACTCCCAAGCTCATTCTACGAATCCACAATCACCATGATACCAAATCCAGAAAAAGATATAACAAAAAAAGAAAATTACAGACCAATATCACTGATGTACACAGACGCAAATATCCTCAAGGATATACTAGCAAACAGAATCCAACAACATATTAAAAGGATCATACACCATGATAAAGTGGGATTTTATCCCAGGGATGCAAGCATTCCTCAATATACACAAATCAATCAATATGATACACCATGTTAACAAATTAAACAATAAGAACCATATGATCATCTCAATAGATGATGAAAAAGCTTTTGACAAAATTCAACACCCATTTATGATAAAACCTCTCCAGAAAGTGGGCACAGAGGGAACCTGCCTCAACATAATAAAGGCCATATATGACAAATCAACAGCAAACATCATTCTCAATGGTGAAAAACTGAAAGCACTTCCTCTAAGGTCAGGAAGAAGACAAGGATGTCCACTCTAACCACTATTATTCAACATAATTTTGGAAGTCCTAGCCATGGCAATCAGAGAAGAAAAAGAAATAAAAGGAATACAAATTGGAAAAGAAGAAGTAAAACTGTCACTGTTGGCAGATGAGATGATAATATGCATAGAGAATGCTAAAGATGCTACCAGAAAACTGCTAGAGCTAATTAACGAATCTGGTAAAGTTGCAGGATATAAAATTAATACACAGAAATATGTTGCATTCCTATAGACTAACAACAAAAGATCAGAAAGAGAAATTAAGGAAGCCATCGCATTAAAAAGAATAAAGTACCTAGGAATAAACCTACTTAGGAGGCAAAAGACCTGTACTCAGAAAACTATAAGGTACCAATGAAAGAAGTAAAAGATGACACAAACAGATGGAGAGATATACCATGTTCTTGGATTGGAGGATTGAATATTGTGAAAATGACTGTACTACCCAAAGCAATCTACAGATTCAATGCAATGCCTATCAAGTTACCAATATCACTTTTCACAGAATTAGAACAAAAATTTTTACAATTTGTATGGAAACACAAAAGACACCAAACAGCCACAGCAATCTTGAGAAAGAAAAATGGAGCTGGAGGAATCAGGCTCCCCGACTTCAGATTATATACTACAAAGCTACAGTCATCAAAACAGTGTGGTACTGGCACAAAAACAGAAATATAGATCAATGGAACAGGATAGAAACCCCAGATATAAACTCACGCACCTATGGTCACCTAATCTATGACAAAAGAGGCAAGAATATACAACGGAGAAAAGACAGTTTCTTCAATAAGTGGTGTCGGGAAATCTGGACACCTACATGTAAAAAAATGAAATTAGAATACTCCCTTACACCATACACAAAAATAAACTCAAAATGGATTAAAGACCTAAATGTAAGGCCAGACACTATGAAACTTTTAAAGGAAAACATAGGCAGAACACTCTTTGACATAAATCACAGCAAGATCTCTATTGATCCACCTCCTAGAGTAATGAAAATAAAAACAAAAATTAAAAAATGGATCTAATTAAAAAAATAAAAAATGAATCTAATGAAAAATAAAAACAAAAATAAAAAAATGGATCTAATTAAAAATTAAAAAATGGATCTAATTTCTTTTTCCACAGCAAAGGAAACCATAAACAAAACAAAAAGACAACCCTCAGAATGAGAGAAAATATTTGCAAACAAAGCAACCAAAAAGGGATTAATCTCCAAAATATACAAAAAGCTCGTGCAGCTCAATATCAAAGAAACAAACAATCCAATCAAAAAATGGGCAGAAGATCTAAATAGACATTTCTCCAAAGAAGACATACAGATGGCCAAAAAGCACATGAAAAGATGGTCAACATCACTAATTATTAGAGAAATTCAAATCAAAACTACAGTGAAGTATCACCTCACACTGGTCAGAATGGCCATCATTAAAAAATTTACAAATAATAAATGCTGGAGAGGGTGTGGAGAAAAGGGAACCCTCCTACAGTGTTGGTGGGAATGTAAATTCGTACAGCCACTATGGAGAACAGTATGGAGTTTCCTTAAAAAACTAAAAATAGAGCTACCATATGACCCTGCAAGCCTACTCCTGGTATATATCTGGAGAAAAACATGGTCCAAAAGGACATGCACCCCAATGTTCACTGCAGCACTGTTTACAATAGCCAAGACATGGAAGCAACCTAAATGTCCGTCGACAGAGGAATGGATAAAGAAGATGTGGTGCATATATAAAATGGAATACTACTCAGCCATAAAAAAGGAAGGAAATAATGCCATTTGTAGCAACATGGATGGACCTAGAGATTGTCATACTGAGTGAAGTAAGACAGACACAGAAAGACAAATATCATGTGATATCACTTATATGTGTAATCTAAAAAAACAGTACAAATGAACTTATTTACGAAACAGAAGTAGAGTCACACATGCAGAAAACAAACTTATGGTTAGCAGATAAGGGGGGAAGGATAAATTGGGAGATTGGGATTGACATATACACACTACTCTATATAAACAGATAACTAATAAGAACCTACAGCACAAGGAACTGTACCCAATACTCTGTAATGGCCTATATGGGAAAAGAATCTAGAAAAATAGTGGATATATGTATATGTAAAACGGATTCACTTTTCTGTATACCTGAATCTAACACAACATTTTAAATCAATAAAATTTAAATCCAATAAAAATTAAAAAAAAAACAATAAAAGAGAATATGAACATTTAATTACCATTAGCATTTAGGCTAAATATAAGTTTTAAATTTCCATACATGGCTCACGTGATTTTCTTTTATTTCCAGATCAAAACTAACAAGAAGCAATTTTAATTCATCAAATTGTTACTGAATACACCCAACTGTAAAACAAGAGGAAGGAAAACTGCTGTTATTTTGAACTATTTCAGCTGTACCATGGTTAATTTGGAATTTAAATCCGAATTTTTATCAAGCAGCATAAAAACTTCATAAAATAACTTGCTTGTGGGGTTTTTCTCCCTTTAAACGTCATTTATTATCTACTGTACTAGGCCATTGGGATACTCAATTGAATAAGATTTGGTTTCAATCATAAGTGATACTATTTATGGGGTTCAATACTTTCCGATATGTTAGTAACTTTCACGGATGACAAAGTTTCCTATTTTCATTAACTCCTTTATCACTTATAGGATTATTTAGGCCTGATTTACAATTCCCAGGTTTCTCCAACATGCCAGTATTCTTTCTTCACTTGAAGAAAAGTGTGATCTCTTTATGATGATCTGATACACAAGATTTAGATTTGGATATATAAATTTATGTATTTTATGAGATTTAAAATATGATTCAATCTATAGAAAATGCTGACGTTCTGTTAAGGTTTGTGTTCCCCCTTCAGTTTTGCAGCTTTTTATTGATTTCTATTACATCTGGCATTGCATACAAAATTAATGTTTTCTCTAAGTGTGGTTGTATATAATCTTTTTTGATAGAAAAAAATGTACCTTATTTTTCTTGACTTTTTTTTTTTTTTTTGCAGTACGCGGGCCTCTCACTGTTGTGGCCTCTCCCGTTGTGCAGCACAGGTTCCGGACGCGCAGGCTCAGTGGCCATGGTTCACGGGCCCAGCCGCTCCGCGGCACGTGGGATCTTCCCGGACCGGGGCACGAACCCGTGTCCCCTGCATGGGCAGGTGGACTCTCAACCACTGCACCACCAGGGAAGCCCAACTTTTATGTCCTATGTAGTTTAACAGATATTACCTTATTTGCTGAAATTCTAGACACCTTGATATTCTAAGCCTACCTAGAAAAACACTCAACTTTAACATACAGTTTAAAAGGGTGATATAATAGGGTAAGGCACAACATGTTTTCTAGAAGATGACTGCTTAAGTATTAGAGGCATTTATGGGTTGCAGATCTCCCAAGTGTGAGGCCAGGGCCCAGCTAATAACCAACAGCAGCTACTACTTATTAGCTGATTTCTAAGGCTCAGGAAATGCTAAAGAGCTCTGTAAATGACACCTTTTTTGGCCACTAGTGCCCTGCTAAACTGTAAATCCAAAGGCCTTTTCGTGGTCATCCTTGTACATCACATTTTAATATCATCAATATTTTCTGATCACATTTTAGCACTCTTTTTTCTCCCTCCTTATCCCTGTCAAACTCTATTCACACTCTCCTTCTTGGAGGGCTCATTCAGTTCTTGATCTCTTAGCTCTTGGAGGACTTTCAAACTTGCTTTGGTTTTATTACTAAACTTATGTTTCATAAATGTTCCAGCTTGTTGTCTTACTAGCATTATTAAAGTAATGACTCTAAAGTATCTTAATATCCAAACCAGCTTACTCTCCTGATTACCTATCTCTATGAAAACTGGTAGAGAAAAGAATGATTCTTCTAGTTATTCAGAGGCAAGTTGTTTTTTTTTTTTTTTTTAACCCTTCTATTGTCAAACCAACCAGTACATTTACTGATTATTTCTTTGCAAAGTTTCTCCCAACTGTCCCTCCAATTATTGATGTAGTTAGCTCATGCTCACACCACCTCATGTCCGACCTGTCTCCTGACTGGTTTCCATCCTTAGGAGATCGAGTATTTCAAAACTGTTTAAATCTACCCTCTGTCTTTTTTTTTTTTTTTAATTGGGGTATAGTTACTTTACAATGTTGTGTTAGTTTCTGCTGTACGATGAAGTAAATCAGCTATATGTATATATATATCCCCTCCCTCTTGGACCTCCCTCCCACCACCCCCCATCCCATCCCATCTAGGTCACCACAGAGCACCAAGCTGAGCTCCCTGCACTATACAGCAGGTTCTCACTAGCTATCTATTTTGCACACGGCAGTGCACATACGTCAATCCCAATTTCCCAATTCATCCCACCCCTGTGTCTACAGGTACGTTCCCTATGTCTGTGTCTCTATTCCTGCCCTGCAAATAGGTTCATCTGTACCATTTTTCTAGATTCCACCTACATGTGTTAATATTTTTTTTCTCTTTCTGACTTACTTCACTCTGTATGACGGACTCTGGTCCATCCATCTCAACAAATGACCCAATTTTGTTCCTTTTTATGGCTGAGTAATATTCCATTGTATATATGAACCACATCTTCTGAAATCCACCTCTCTTTTGATATGAAAATCTCAGGCATCTCAGAGATTCTAATAAACTTCCCCTGACTTCCTATTCCATGTCCCAGAAGCATTACCTTCTGCATATCCCATCAGACCAGAAGATTTTGTTTTACTTTCTGAAGTTAATTTAAAACGGTACAGTTGGCCCTACATATCCATGGGTTCTGCATCCATTCAACCAACTGTAGAAGCCACAGAAATGGAGGGCTGACTGTACCATGTAATTTTCTACACTTGAATATCCTCGGATTTGGGTATCTGGCAGTAGCTGGTGGGAACTGGTGATGGTGGGGTGATCCTAGAACCAATCCCCCGTGGATACCTAGGGACTACTACTGTATCTACAAAGCTGTAGGAGTTAAAGACTGTGTGGAAGTACATGACCTTCTCTGAAGGAGTTGTTCATGCAACTCAGAGGATAGGATAAATTATATATGAACTCAGAGGTAATATGACAAAAAAATCTAAACACTTTAAGTACATACTTTGGTTTCTTTCTTGCCATAGTTGCCTATTATCCTTCTATATTTTACTTTTTCATTACTAAATTAATCTAACCACATAGCAGAAAATTTGGAAAACAGGTAATAAGATAACCTATTTTCCGACTTTAACGCAACCATTATCATCATTTTGATATATTTCGCTCTAGTCTTATTTTTTTAAATGATCATACTGTACAACATACTGTTCTGCTTTTTTCTCCTAACAGAATCTTCATAACTCCCATTTTATTGGCTGTGTAACATTTCATAGAGTTTTATTTAGGTGATTTCTGGGAAAGTATTTGTTTGTCTTATAAAGGGAATAAATAATGTTATCATAAGTCTGAATAATTATTTCCTTGTTTTATTAGCTATAAGTTCCTGATTTGTTTGATTTCAAACCATCCTACCTCCCTTTCACTATACCAGCACAGCCTTCTTTAAGAGTAGGTTTTTTTGATATCTTTAAAAAAATATTTTACGTTAGAAACTAAAAACTTCATCATAGGTAAAAAACTTCTGTTCCTAGACAACGCAGGTGAGCTGGGAGCCATTTAAACATTCCTTTTTCGTACAGGAGTCTTCCTGTGAGTTATATCATTTATTCATGCATGTGCTTCAAGCATATGCTTTTTTTTAACCAAACAAATGGTGAATTTCTGATATCACTCTGACTTCCTGGCTGTCAGTCACTTCCCTTGCCTTGGTTCAAAAGGAGTGGGAGGGGTGGTGGATGGAGGGCAGGATGCAATTTACAGACATAATCAAATGTATAGGAAAATGCATATTTTTATATATTAATATTCATAACCTTATTCAATGCCATCTGTTTGGACTCATAAGCAGTCTTATTTTTTGATAATACCCAGCTAAAAATACATCAAGTTTTAAAAAGACAGTGTGGGCTATTTCTTTAAAATTTACTGATCCATTAAAAAAGTTTACTGATATACTCACCTAAAGTTATTAAAAATAGGGGAGAAATAGTTATGTTTAATTGACTATATCCTATATTCTGCACATTGAAAAAACACAAACACGTAAGTTAAATGTCTATGTTTATGGTTAGCACAATTAAAAAAAATCTTTAAGTAAAGCTGCTAATAACTTTGTTACAAGCAAAGCACTTCATCATACAAAACACACAATAATAAAACAAATATCTTCAATTTGGAGGATCCTAACCAGGGATTAAGGGAGGTCTGTGAGCCTCCTGAGAATTATATACTGCATATATACTTCTTTCCCTAGAGAGAGACTTGCAAAGGGATTTGTCATTAATCCAGCTAATCAAGTCCATAAGCAAATTAAATTCCTGTATCCTAACACTTGACTATTTGCATTAAAGACTATAAATCAGGCCCCAGAAATTTGCTCAAAATCAAAGTAATATTCAATGTAATAAAACTAAAATACAGTACAACAGAGATTCATGTTGAAATTTTCATCAAATAACACTATCAAACCTCCTGCTTTAGTTGTCATGGGACACGTCTCTATGACACTGAACAATGAGTTGATTTAGTCAGCAGAGCAAAAAGCAGCAACAACAAGACCAAACAAGTCCAGTGAAAAGACTGAGATTATGCAATAATTTCCTGTGCACTTACTCTGTGCCTGACACTGTGCTTTACTCACATTGTGTTATTCACATTAGCCTTGTGAGATGGTTATAATCATCATCCTCATTTTACAAATGAAGAAACTGAGGCCTCTGGAGGTGGTAATATGTCACCTGCATTTTGAGGAACAGGCTGAGGTGTTTGTTGGTAGAATGAAGGAAAAGCAGGATGGGAGTGAACTTTGGACTCAGGTAGTGGTCATCTGGACCACTTTTCCATCTGACACCAAAATCCTTTTAATAATAACCCTGACAAATGATGAAAGAGCCATATATGCTTTGGAAGTTCTGAACTTGATTTATTGTGTAGAATCTTATGGAGAACAGAGATTCATAACAGATGCTACTCTTTGGAATTAAGATATAAACAAAAATGTTTTTTAATATTCAAGTAGTTTGAAGAGATCAGGTTAATTTCTTCAATATTTTTGTTCTACAGCGTGGATATACATAAAAATGTCATGATAATTACTATTCGGTATTCTCTAGAAAAGCCTCAGTAGACATCCTTGTTTTTGCATGTTACTCCTGCAAACAGGAGTCCCTTAAATTCAAACTATAATTTAAACACACGTCATAAATTGCTCCTTATTGTATTAAAGAATTGACCACATGCCATGTATAATACTAGGACAGGCATCTTTTAAATCAGTAATAGCTCTGAAGACACTAAAGTTACTTTTAGATATGGGGAATTAATATGACTAGGTCAGAGAGATGGGGAGACTTTCAAAGACAAAAACAATCTTACCAAAGTCGGCAAATGCTGACTGTCCAACTACCATCATATTTTGAGGTTTTTCAAATACAGTACTGAGAGAGAAATTTCCATCCTGTTAAAGGCAGAAAGTTTTGGATTAGACCATCATAATCCATTCATTTGTCAAGTGTGAAACAAAGCATTTTAACTAAAGCAGAAAAATAAATAATTTAAGACTTTTGTTGTACTGCAAAAAATTATCCCAATTTTCTGTTCCACTTTTCTCATAAAATGAAAGAAACTGCTGTGAGTTGAAGATGTGCATCTGGAGTGCTTTCCTTGCTGTCAATTCAGGTATGGTATGTTTTACTAAATCATCATCATAATTTCAGACAGAATGAGTGTCTTCTACTTTCAAGTACTGTGGAAGGTTTGGGGAATATAAAGAAGCCCAAAACATAGTTCCTACCTTCAAAGAGCTTACAGTCCAGTTGGGAGATAAAATGTAAGTCAGGAAAACAGAATTTCTGAAGGTAACATATAAATGGTATAAGTAGGAAAGACACTATGTTTTACAGATTTCAAGGAAGAAGATTCTGTTGGAGGTTAATTAAGAACAGATATTCAAATGAAATGAGAATTACATTCATCCTTAAATGGCCCATTCATTATCAACCCAAGTTTATGTATCAATCAGAAAGGGAGCAAAGGAGTACAACAGCTGCCATGTACTAACCAGAGGTGGATAAGCTAACAAAAAAGGAGAACCCATTAGAGATCATTTGTTTCAGTTACTCTTACCAAAATGGAATATCTGGCTTACAAAAATAATATACATTTCTTTAAATTATTGCCTTTCTTTTCTATAACTTTAGATTACTACACAAGAAAAAAACCCCAAAACTCTGCATTTGGGTTTTGAGCTCTCAGCTTTAGAGCTCTCTTCTTATCACTGATTTCTCTATTCACTATTCGATATACTGACCCTGATTCCTACATACTTTATATAGGATACCTATATATTTTAAGATATTAAACAATTTTAAAACACTTTTCTTCTTTGTTCCTCTAAGGATACTGCATATCTGCAAGTTAGTTTCTTAAGAAATCATTTCTAACATTTACAGAGAAATGCATTGCTACACTGAAAGCATGAAGACTACATGCTTGAGAAACATGAATAAGTAAAATTTGCCTTGTGACAGGCAGTTTTGCAACCATTTTAATACACCATCATCCACATGCAGAAACATGTTTCTCCTACCTACCATTGTTAAAGTATCTGATATATTTTTGAATGATTTTTCTACGGAAATCTTATTTACTTGTCTTAAAACTTAGGATTCCCCTCCAGTCTTACTTAGTACCTGAAATTACACTAGAGATGCATCAAAATTGCCAAATTTCTGACAAGTGTCAAGTGAATTTGCATTCCAGAAAGATTACAGCATCGGGTACAAAGTGGACATAATTATTCTTGAATGAATGTTAAAATCTCTCTTAAAATACATCAGCTTCATCTAACATAAAGCTGAACATCAACCTATTAAATGACTCAAGTGAATGAATTACCCCAGTGAAGTTCTGTTAAACTCAATAAAATATATTTAGAAATGTTTCCAGATACAGGCATACTTTAGAGATACTGCAGTCCAGAACACCACAATAAAGTGAGTATTGCAATAAAGCAAGTCACAGGAATATTCTGGTTTCCCAGTGCATATAAAAGTTATTTTTATACTATACTGTAGTCTATCAAGTGTGCAAAAGCATTATGCCTAAAAAAATATGCATACCTTAATTAAAAAATACTTAATTGCTGAAAAAAAGTGCTGTCATCCTAAGCCTTCAGCAAGTTGTAATCTTTTTGCAATAGTAACATCAAAGATCAATAATCACAGATCACCATAATAAATATAATACTATGGAAAAAGTTTGAAATATTGTCAGAATTACAAGAAGTGACCAAATACTGCTGGAAAAATGGTGCTGATATACTTGCTTGACACAGGGCCACCACAAACCTTCAATTTGTAAAAAAAAAAAAAAAAAAAAAGCACTCTCTGTGAAGTGTAATAAAGTGCAGCACAATAAAACAGGTATGCCTGTATAACTTCATGATGCATCTCCACCAAGAAACACTGAATACTCCCCAGGTGACAGCCTCCCATTTCTAAGATGCCACATTCACCATGAATCTCAGTATAAGAAGAACAAAACCCTCTTCTAACTGTAAGAAAAAGAGAATCATATATTCTTGCTACAGTGAGAGCGTGCAGAATACATTATATATATGACATAATTGGGGGAAAAGATAACACTTTATTGAATTTATCTTTCCATCATTATCATTGCTTATTCTTTACTCCATTTGGCAGTACAAACCTATAGGACTTAATTTCAGTGTCATGTACATATTTAGTATTTGATTAAAATGATTCAATAAACTTAATCATCACGATGTTATTACTCTTATTAGATGACATATTTTAAAGTGATGCATGACTACACTTATTTTCAAAGATGAAGCTGCTTTGTACCTATTTAATGTAGGAAAGACAAATGTGATCAATAAACTGAGAGAGTAGAACAGTCTGGTAGAAAGGGAAGTAGACATGTAGTTAGATGACGTGGTTCTAGACCTTTCATTGATAAGTTGTATCACTTTGGAACAGCCACTTACTGCTCTGGGTCTCTGTTCTTCAACTGTTAGAAGGGGATAAATGTACTGTGTACTTGCAGGGTTCTAGAGAGGATCAATGGAATGAAACATTAGGAAGAGTTCTGCAAAATGTGAAGTTATCAGGCACTTTTAAGGTATTTTTATAATGTCAGTCCTGTGCTTCTGAGCTGCAAGTACTTTTTTCATGGCCTGCTATTTGAGACCACTCCACTCTGTCCCATTCATTACCATGCTGTTCTTACTTGCCTTCATTGTAGTCCTACAATCCAAAATTGGGCCAACCCACTGCTACAATTATAACTATGTCTTTCACCTTTTCTTCCACCTGCTTGGTTTCTGGAATGACTGTGCAATGACTTGAGGGTCCAAGTTTTAGAGACAGATTTCCTAGTTCAACTCCCAGCTCCACTGTTTCCTAGCTTTGAGGTCTGAACAAGTTAGTTCTAATGTAAGCATCCGTTTACTTATCTCTAAAATGAATTTTTACAAGGTTTTTGTGAGGATTAGTAAAATAATCCATATAAAGTGCTTATTAGCTCAGCATATGCACAAATATGTATGTAGTTAACATTATAATTGGTAGTAGGAACGCTAGTATTAATACTATTATTTCTGCTACCCACCATTGAAGCAGCTAACACACTGCCATTGACAAGGGATTTGCCATTTTCTGCTTGAATTCCAGCCACAGGTGCTATGTTGTAACAAGTATCTTTACATGGAGGACCACCTATGCTTTGGCCTGCAGGTTTTAATATTTACTATTAAAACTGCCATATTTATAATGTTAAAAAATGATCAGGAAGCAACATAGGATGACTATCATGTGTCTACATCTTTATTTGCATAAAGCAATGGTTCTTGACCAGAGGTGATTTTGTTTGCCAGAGGACACTGGGCAATATATGGAGACATTTTCATTGTTACAATTGAGAGGCAGCTTCTAGCATCTAAGTGAGTAGGGGCCAGGGGGGATACTGCTAAACAACATACAATGCACAGGACAGATCTCCACATTAAAGAATCATCTGGCCTATGGCCAGTAGGCACATGAAAAGCTGCTCAACATTACTAATTATTAGAGAAATGCAAATCAAAACTACAGTGAGGTACCACCTCACACTGGTCAGAATGGCCATCATTAAAAAGTCTACAAATAACAAATGCTGGAGAGGGTGTGGAGAAAAGGGAACCCTCTTGCACTGTTGGTGGGAATGTAAGTTGGTACAGCCATTATAGAAAACAGTATGGAGGTTCCTCAGAAAACTAAAAATAGAATTACCATATGATCTAGCAATCCCACTCCTGGGCATATACCTGGACAAAACTATAATTCAAAAAGATATATGCACTCCTATATTCATAGCACCACTATTCACAATAGACAAAACACGGAAACAACCTAAATGTCCATTGATAGATGAAAGTATAAAGAAGATGTGGTACATATATACAATGGAATATTACTCAGCCATAAAAAAGAAACAATGCCATTTGCAGCAACATGGATACAACTAGAGATTCTCATACTAAATGAAGTAGAGTCAAAAAGAGAAAGACAAATACTATGAGATAGCACTTATGTGTGGAATCTAAAACATGGCACAAATGAACCTATCTACAAAACAGAAACAGACTCTCAGACATAGAGATCAGACTTGTGGTTGCCAACGGGGAGTGGGGGAGGGAGAGGGATGGACTGGGGGAGTTTGAGGTTGGTAGATGCAAACTATTACATTTAGAAGAGATGAACAATAAGGTCCTACTGTATAGCACAGGGAACTATATCCAATCTCCTGGGATAAACCATAATGGAAAAGAACATAAAAAAATGTATATATATGTATACTGAGTCACTCTGCTGTACAGCTGAGATTGGCACAACATGGTAAATCAACTATACTTCAAAAAAACTCCAAAAAACAAAAACAAACAAAAAAAACAAAGAATCATCTGGCCTAAAATGGCATTAAGTGCCAAGATTGAAAGTTTCTAAGGGTGGTGAGTGTTGTCCATGGGTCTGGCTTTGCCATTCCCCTCTTAACTCTTTCCCTTCATGATACTTATCTATTCTCTTCCTTGAGTTTCAGTCCTACATTTCTAACCATTTCATTGATATGTCTCTTATCTAAAACAATTTTTTTTCCGGCCCCAAATTAGATCTTCCTTTGTCTTTTCTGTTACCCTTGCATTAATGGTCATTCTGTCTTCTCATACCTATCCCTTCTTGTCTATTCCCAACATTCTACTCCTTTAATCATCCACCTCTTTCCCAGGATATAGGAGATTCTACCTAAGTCATCCCCCCACCTCCAGATTTTCCATGCTAACCTATCTGATATGCAATAGCCAGACTAACTGCAATAATGAAAGCTCTATTTATCTCATGCTCAGTCATAAAACGTTTAGGACTTAAGCTTCTCAATAAATTTTTAAAAGATCAAATTACTTAGTTTAGGAGTCAAGACCTTTGCTGATCTTGTCTAAACCAATTGTTCTAATCTAACCTTCCAGTATCTTTTCATATTCGGGCCCAAACCAGCCACTTTCTACTCTATGTCCTGTGTTTCCCATGCATGTCCTTGCCCTCTTCCTTCTTCTCACTTTCAACCACTAAAATCCTGCTCATCTGTACCAGCCATTTCAAATACCGCATCTTCCTTGAAGCCTTCCCGGATGATCCTGGGTGGTCCAAATGGAAGCAACTGCTCTGTCTTTTAACTCCTTGCAGCATGAGGTTTGTACCTCTCATCATACCAGTCAGAGTTGCCGACACTCACATCTTAGCCCTCCTCCTCGTCTTCTGTCGACTTCTGATCTCCCAGAGCACCTACCATGGGGCTGTGCCCAAACTACTTAAAAAGATTTGTTGCAGCGCATATTCTTCTATTAGCTAATACGGTTTTATAGGGTTTGAGATTTTTTTTTTGTCAATTAGTGTGTTACTGTGAATTGTTTGCCCAACTTCTAATTAAAAATGATCCTCCCATTTTACAAAACCTACACTTTATCTGAACAAGTTAATTTTGAGTCTATATTCCCCTTTTACAAAACCTACACTTTATCTGAACAAGTTAACTTTGAGTCTACATTCCCCTTACTTTGTACTAATGACTTTTATATTATTGTTAACGTGAGTACCTTATTGACCCAGCTGTTTTACCACATGAAAAACCCTTAGTCTCTACTGTCAAATGGATAATTTATTTTCTTTAAAGAAAACAAGAAAGGGAAAAAAAGAGTCCAATCAAAATCGAGTCTCTTCATGAAGATTTTTCTCCTGTTGAGTTGCTTCACTTTATGACCTTTAAATCAGCCTAGGTTGAGAGGAAATAATATACCCAAAAGTAGTCTGTAATTTTATATATATATATTATATTTATTTATAATGAAGCTTTTCTCCCCCTGATGGATACTAGTTTGTTAATCAAAATGATTGATTTTCTCATTTTCTAATACCTTAAGATTCACTTGAAGTATTGTTTTCAAGGCTACCTGAAAACGAGTATCCCCCACTAGTGGAAATTTTCATTTATGGTAATCATTAAAAATATAACTGTATTTCTATCATCAGAAAAACAAATACAACTATATTAAAAAATATAGTACATTAAACAAAGATAAATCTTTCCGGTTTAGATGTCTTTCTTTTTCCTTGCCTCATAAAAAAGAAGAAAAAAGGATCAAATTGCTTAGTTTGGAAGTAGTTAGTAGTATTTAAAAGCCCTAATCTTGTCTAAACAAAGCTCTTGCCCGATCCTAGTTTCCTTCCATGAAGAAATCTGAGTCATGACTCTTCTATAAGAGATGGCTGATAATGAGTCTTCTTCCATGAGCCTGCACTTTACATTTTAAAAAATCTGTTTATTTTTCACGAGTATTTTAACAAAAGTCTACAAAATGCTATGGGTTTAATTTAGATTGAATAAAAGACAATCTGGAGTAAACAGCTGGGAAACCAAGTGATCTCAAACTAAAATTTGGTGTGTATTGTGTGCCAGGTATTTTACACACATTGTTGCATTTAATCTTCACAAACAGTCTATGAAGCTGACATGACACTCTTATACCTGTTTTCCATATGAGGAAAGTGAGGTTTAATACTCGACCATTATTTGATGAATGTCACTCAGTTGGCCAATTTGGCTTGTCCTCAAATCCTGTCCTCCATTATGTACCTATAATTCAACTTTAAAAATCTGGGTAGTCTATTCTTCATTAATTAGTATTTCATATAATCTACATCAAGCTAAAAATAAAGTAAAACCATGACATCAGTTTGGGAATATTCTACTTGCAATTAAAAAACTATATTGCCTCGTCAACTTGCCAGTAAATTTAGTATCTGTTGTTCTTATTTTTGTATATAAGCCTGAAGGCAAGTAGGAAAAATTAGTCTTTTAAAAGGGGTTTTCTTCAACAAACCATCATGCTGATAACTTAAGTGACAGGCATCTCTCTCAACAGCTGACAGCCTAGCAGGGGCCCTGTTAACATGCGCATTAGGGAAGACTGATTGGTTTAATTGGCAGGTCATGCCTAAAAACCTGCAGAGAAATTGATGCTGAAAGAATCATTTCCTTCAGCAATATTCAGCAGTTTGAATGCAGCAATGCAACCAAAAGCTCTTAAAGTTGTTCTATTTATTGTTGAAACCAACCGACCAAGTGATTACTTTCATTTTACTTTCTAAGACTGTGTGCTTTTTTTTTACTGAAAGCCATCATTTAAAAATGCTTCAAAGAAAAGATTTCTTACCAAATTTTTCCATATCTCAAACTGGAAGGTACTAGAGGCAGACAATGTCGTGAGGAATAAATCTAGGAGGAAAATAAGAGAATTGTAAGTTCTGTTACTGATGTGTACATTTAAAAACAGGAAGAAGTACAATACATAAAAATAGTTTTAATACAGTTGTGCTTAAATGTATTTTAAAATTTATATATATATCATATATATGTACTTTTTTGTACATCGAATGATGTTTATTGATAGTTTACATGATTCAGATCTAAGTGTCATCAATGGTGGGTAATGTGACCCTCTTACAAGATCAAGGATGAATGCTACTGTTGTTTTTTTTTTTTTGGCTGCACCATGTGGCATGTGGGATCTTAGTTCCCTGACCAGGGATTGAACCTGTGCCCCCCTGCAGTGAAAGTGTAGAGTCTTAATTAACCACTGGACCACCAGGGAAGTCCCTAAAATTACATTTTAACGAGCTTGATCCATCAAAGAAAAGAAAGCAGATGACCCTGTATTAGTACAATTAAGGAAAATGTATTTAAAGGAAGCATTTAGTATTAGTCCTTCAAAAGCATTTTTTATTTTTAAGAACAATTATGTGTACTACTTTTTTATCTTACACATTTTAATTCTAAGGTAGGCTACATTTTTAAAAAAGATATTCTAATCATAATCACATTTTGCTTTCTCACCCTAAAAGCAACACTTAACTATATATCATAGTCAGGTTTCATCATGATTTTAAATAACAGTATTACAGCATCCACAATCTTTGGCACTCATGTTAAGTGAACAATAAACTGTATTTCAAATTTTAATAGAATTGTCTTCATATATTCCAACTAAAAAAGTTTTATTAAAAAGTGCAAGAATTTTAATAAAATTTTTTGAAAAACAGTAGGTTGACAGTCAAATCAAACAACCTATTAATCCAAAAGCCAGGTAATCTGCAAGTCTATTCTAGTAGCAGCATTTACTATGTTTGATAATGGCAATTTTACTTAATAGAGAAGTTTTAAAATGATGAGTTGACTCATAGGAATATTAAAATGACATTACTCTTTTGCGCTTTAAAAAGATGAATGTGGTATAAAGACCACAACTACCTTTAAGAAAAGTTTTTTTAAAAAATCCCATTAAATGTGTTTAGAAAACTATCATTGATATGTTAATGTTTTCTGTAAAGGCTTCATATTAATTTAATGAAGCTAATTTATGTAATAATTACAATAAGAAAGATTTTCATAGAATCCTAGGAAAACTAAGTAACCTGTTCACTTTTATTATTAGTTGAACTCAAAACTGACTAAGTGGAACAACTGTCGATGTCAATGTATCAAATATCTCTGCATTTATTTTCACCACACTAAAGATGGATATAGAAATGTAGTCTTTTACTAAGATAATTTCTTTAATCTGTCAAACATATACTCCCAATGAAGTGTTTATTTCCATACTCCTCTAGGAAAACTCCCAAACAATATCTGCGATTATGTGATGATATACCTACAACCAATCTTCTCTCCTTCGCCCATGTATCCTTCACACTGCCATCAGCATGATTAAAAAACAGAAGTGCAAATTTGATCTCATTTCTTCTCTTCCAGGATATAGGAATAATCTCATCATCTGTCAGGTGAAAGCCTACCTACCTACATTTCCAGGCTCATTTTTTGCCACTGCCATGATGTTTGTTGATTCTATTTTCACAGCTTCACTGGTTATTTATTAAGACTTTGAAAAACAGTCAAGTGACATGAGGGATTGTAAGTACCTTATAAAACAGATTTAAAAAAAATTTCATTTCATCATTCAATTATATAAAGAGGTTATAGAAAAATAAATAATTCATTATGCGGAGAAAGAAAAATAGAGACAATTAATTATTAAAAATTCAATATGAAGAATCATGCCTCAGACTTTGAATGAAACGAGAATGAAACAACAGCTAGAAAAAAATTTTAGTCAACAAAGCGATAAAGTTCTTACCCTCCCACATGCCACGGGGCAACTGGGCCCATGTGCCGCAACTATTGAGCATGTGAGCCACAACTAGAGAGCCCGTGAGCCACAACTACAGAGCCTGTGTGCTCTGGAGCCAGCACATCACAACTACAGAGCCCGCTCACTCTGGAGCCCGTGCGTTGCAACTAGAGAGCCCACGTGCTGCAACTACTGAGCCCCTGCACCACAACTAGAGAGAGAAGCCCACGTGCCACAACGAAGAGCCCACGCATCACAACAAAAGATCCCACGTGCTGCAACTAAGGCCCGACACAGCCAAAAACAAATAAATAAATATTTTAAAAAAAGAGTAATTTACACAATAAAATGAAAGGAAATGTACTCAATAAAACTAATGGATGCTGTGACATGCCACTGAGGTCCCTCACGGAAATGAAGGACTTATTCCCTCAGCTGCTGGAAATGCTGCTGGCAGACAGCCCTAAGAAACCAGCCCTTTGGAGGACAGTTTTGGCTGAAGAGTACTACCTTGCCAAAGGTTGTGACCTTTTCTGTGCTAGCCTGCATTCAATAACTAGTCAGTTCAGAGGAATAAAGACTAGACCCCCTCACCACAACTCAGGACAACTCTGCAGGGCCATTCCACATTCAGAGGTCCCAAGGTCAGCTGAGGCTTCTACTGACACTGAATCATAGTCCAACTTTTCCCTTCCACTCGTACTGACTAGAGCACTCCCTAAAACAAACTTCTTGTACACTCATCTCCACCCCAGAATTTTCTTTGCAGGGAACCCAATCTACAACAGTTAATACCAAAAGTGATCTGAGAAAGCAGACACTAAGATTTTGGAGTTGGATCACCTATCATGGTACTGGCAATAAAGATTCCTTCACTGGGGGTAAGCAGTGCACAGACAGCCACACTGTCTTTTACTGATGCTGTCTTGGGTAGTATTCTGGTGGAAGGGAATGTTCCACTGGGTGTGATACTTGAGGCTTTTTGAGAAATATTAGATAAACACTAACTATAAGGACAGCAGAGTTTGATGGCTATTGCTAAGCTCAATTTAGGAAATAAAGGAAAGACACAAAGGTTGAGCATGATTAATGAGAAATTAAAAGCTAAATGTGAAAGCCAGAGGGCCTCTTCGAGAGCAAAACAAGAGGTTCTCACCTCCAGTAGCAGGAGGGCAAGGAAAGCTGACGACTAAGACCAGGACTTAATGGTAAGAGTAGAAGAGCTTCCAAAAAGGTTAAATTCTCAACCTAAGCAGGTCTGCTATGTTAAGGTTAGAGCCCTAGATGGGAAAAAATGATATTTGACCCATGGGATAGGAACATCTAGGTGATAACCTGAAAATCATGAATCCCCAGATTCACTTGAATGGATTTTCAGAGCCTGCAGGAGTGGACTGTTAAAGGCTGACATTCCCTCTTGTTTGAAGATGATGGAGAAGTTTCCCCTAAAGGCTAGAGTTCTCTCTTATTGGAAGATGATGGAGAAGTTTCTAACTCCATTAGGCAACATTCTTCCCACTTCCTACAATCTGTCGCACCTTCTCTGCTGCCACTAGGCCAAAAAGTGGGGTTAAGTTACAAGATAATCTAACCAGGAATGTGTGCACATTTGAGGGAGAAAGGGACTACAGCCTGAATTAAGTGCAGGACCTAGCTAACATGTACTGGCATTCTGAGAGCACTTGATCAAGGTAGGGGTTAAGGGGTGGGGTAGGGAAGATGGGGTGCAAGATGAGACACAATATGGAGTTGGGGGTATGGTGATTACATTGGACCTCATCTACTCTAGAAGTGGCAGCAATTCATTTTATAAGAGTAGATACATATTCTGGATAGGTGTCTGCCCTTCTTGTCTTGAAAACTAATTTAAAAATGCTAATAGAAACAATATGATGATAGCTGACATCACTGGTATTCAGTTGAAGAAATAATCCTTATCAAAAGATTGCATTATAAGTTAGTTGAAAAATTCAAGATATAAACCCCAAACTCAATTAAATCCTTGTTCATTAGATTCTTTTAACAAGTAAAATAGTGAAAATAGTCTATGTTCATGCAGTCTCTTCTCAAAATACACACATAGTCAAGTAAGTGTGTACAAAAACTTTAAATGGTTTATGCTTCAATTATCTCCATTCATAGCGTGAAAGGATTAAACTACTGCGTTTTAATCCTTGCCAAGTGCAGCACAGCCTTCCTTTCAAATGAAGAACCCTTTAGTTAATGTTGGCATCAAAAGGAAGCCTTAGGAGTTTTAGAAACTTAAATTGGAAGTTGGACTATGTGAACTAAACCATGTTAGGAAAAATCAAAACAAAGGTTGATCATTAATAATGGACACCTAACATCCTTTTCATATGGTATAAAGGAAGAGATTAAAAATTGTGATTTCTGGCACTGTATCCCCTCAGTGTGACATCTCAACTTTTTAAGAAAAATATTCCAATGGAAATTTTTAAAAAGTAGTATTCGTAATGTCATTTATAGTTCCTGCATGAAGAAATTCTCCTTGGATACTGAGTCACTGTATTTCCAAAGGAGTTCATGGTTCATTTGGAAAAAACATAGCTAATAAAACATTTTTGGTATTTTCTAGAAGCATCAGACATTTTCACAAAGAATGGTTCAAAGCAGTATTCTGTACTGTTTCTATGCTTGAACCAGGAGGATTTGCCAAGTTCATGTTTACATCTGTTCTGTAGTACTGTCCAGTCTTTCTTAGTCCCAGTTACACTAGTGAAAGGGCAGCATGAGAGTGTAGAATAAAATTATCTTTCATCCGTTCCCACTTGTTCATAAAACAGTACACCGAAGGCTATGTAACTGCTGAAATCATTAAGATAAACCAGCTAATGCCAACAACTCTTCCCTTTCGCGGCAGCAGTTTAACTGCATTCTGAAGCTCAGAGGTCATCAACTCAAACGCTGTAAGGCATGAGGCTCTAACTTAAAGAAGTTAAGAGGTCCTGGTACAACCAAGATGATCAAATAGTAAAAAGGCACAGGGCATACAAACTGACTAAAGATCTCAGGATGGGGGAGACAGTAGGAAGTAGGGGACTGAGAGGAACTAAAAAGAGTCCATCACCGACCAAAGAGGACGGCAACTAGTTAGCTCCAGCCAATTGTTGTTGCTACAGAAATATAATTTTTAAATATGGAAAATCATATTTGAGAAATATTGAAATATAATTCAAAATATTTTAAGCAGCATGGGAAAAAATTAAAAACATCTCTGCAAAGTCAATTTGAGGTACTAGATTAAAACCTGATAGATTATTGCTTTGGTTACATATTTGTTCACAGAGAACCAACCCTACTTCCTATATTCCCTATACCAAACACTGCCAGATAATATTCTGTACTAATGCACTAATTTAGTAGATGGTGAGGAACCTATTTGAATGGGTCCCCATTCACAAGATACAATTCTAAGGAAGAAGTCCAAATTTCTAAGAATTATTTTAAAATTTCAATTTTAAGTTCATAAACTTCTATCTAGACTTCCTTTCCCTTTCTTTCTCTTTCCTATCCTGAAACATTGGGGCCCAAATGAAGATTCTCTATGCTTAGCAGAGAGCTCTGACTAGACACTTAGACACAATACTCTGGAACACAGGTACAAAGACTAAAGGCCCTTAACGCTGGGTAAACAATAAACTTACTCCCGCCCTGCCTTCTCTTATCAGTCAAATCATCAGAAGTATTTTTGTTGTAAGAAAAAAAAAAGGTTAGATTGATGGGAGCCTGTTAAGTGTCCTGAAATTGAATGTTTAAGGGGGTTATAATTTTCATTTGAGGAGTATTATTAACAAGTGAGAACTGGATATATTCTAATTACTACATTTTTATTATAGGGAATTTATTTTCTATAACTTGGATGTTAGATTTTTAAGAGAAATGTAATCAAGGTAATTATGGTAAATTAGTGATCTTCAAAGACTTATTAATATTTTGAATTCTATAGTGTTAGATGAATCTCAGTTGAAGTCATTTATCTCCTCTACTCCTATGAGATTGGGGTCTTAAGGAATCTGGGGGAGTTTGCAATTATTTATTTGTTTTTTGTTTGTTTGTTTGTTTAGGCTGTGCCCGGTCTTAGTTGCAGCATGCAGAATCTTCACCATGGCATGTGGATGACTTCTTAGCTGTGGCATGTGGACTCAGCTGTGGCATGTGAACTCTAAGCTGTGGCATGCACGCAGGATCTAGTTCCCTGACCACAGATTGAACCCGGAACCCCGGCATTGGGAGTGCAGAGTCTTACCCATTGGACCACCAGGGAAGTCCCCCGAGTCCGCAGTTTTAATTTTTCCAATCTTGTAATGTTTCTATGGGTTAACACACATTAATTTAAAATTCCAATATGAGAACACACTTCATCTCCTAGAAGAATCCTCTATGTTCCAGAAAGTAAAGAATTCATTAGAGGTTATAATACTTAATGATGGAAAGAACTGGAGTACAGGAACTTGGCATTAATCATCACTAAGATTTTCAGATTTTCCATTAGCTCTCATTAAAGTTAATTTTCTTGAATGAAGGTTTTATAATACAAATTTTAGAACTGCATTTGGCCTGATGATTTTTCTTAGGGCAATGAAGTCAGTCTTCATACATTTGGTTTATACAATAAGGCTACCTACTTCCATTAGTCCCTTTCATTCCTGATCCTTCCTTATCAGGTCCACTCATTCAAAAACAAATGTTAGGTAAAGCTTATCTTATTAATGTAATACACACACTAAGTGTATATTACAAATTTATACAAACGTATAAAGATGTCATACTTGCTAATTATTTAGAAGCCACCTTCACGAGCACGACTATCCAAAACCAGTTCTTCAGGCAGGTGAAACATGGCATCTAGGATTTCTGAGTACCTATATTGATGTTAAAGGACCTTTCCACCAAATTTATTTTTTATGCATTTCTGTCTAATGAGTTGTTTGATTTTTAACAGAATTCTTAGTTTTCACTACATGATGGGCTCCTACTCAGGGGCTAGGGTTAGAGAAGAAGCCTCAACTTTGCGCACAAAAAGAGTGGCTAGACATTTAAACCAAATTCAACCTAAAAATAATTTATTTAAGTGGCATGATTCAATCACTGTGATAAATGCTCTAAAATTTATGAGTAGAAGCTGTCGGTCTCTGATAATTGCTATGTCAGACTGAACTGCAAAACACAATACATATGGGTCAGCAGAGTTTAGCAGATTATTCCTCTTATAAATCCAAGAGAAGAAGAGTTAAACATACAAAATGAGTTATTTAAAATGATTCAAACTCAGTTACTCAAAAGCAAATCTCTGACAGTAGGCAGTTACGTCCCATCCTCTAGAAACTCCTGATTTCTGTACTGTCTTCTATTCTTAACTTGTTTTTCTAAACACCAGAGAGGAACTTTCTGCAGACTAGAATAATAGTGGACTTAATGAGATAATTTATCTATATTATTTCTGTGCATCATTTTTGGAACATACTAGAAGGGAATATTTTTGCTGAATCTAGAGCAGTGCAGTAATAAAATGCTTGATGTGTAATAAATTCCAATAAATTGTTAAAAGTAAAGCAAAGCATTAACCTCCCTGGGCTTCATTTCCCTGCCTTTGAAATGGTGTGATAAGACTAAATGATCTTTAAGATTTCTTTTGTATCTATCTACCTACTCATTCAACTTTTTTTTTTTTTTTTTTTTTTTTTTTTGCGGTACACGGGCCTCTCACTGTTGTGGCCTCTCCCGTTGCGGAGCACAGGCTCAGGACGCGCAGGCTCAGCGGCCATGGCTCATGGGCCCAGCCGCTCCGTGGCATGTGGGATCTTCCCGGACCGGGGCATGAATCCGTGTCCCCTGCATCGGCAGGCGGACTCTCAACCACTGCGCCACCAGGGAAGCACCATTCAACATCTTTTAAGCATATCCTATGTGCTTGGCACTCAGTTAGGTATTGGTTAAACACAAATGAGGCATGCTCCTTGCCTTTGAGAACATCTGTCTCCTTGGAGGAGACAGATCTGGAAAGAGCACATGGCAATGGCTCAGCTAGAATTATGAACATATAAGATCGGGACTGAGTTAACAGAGGTACTGTTGGGGGGAATTTGGGGAGGGCTTCACTTAGAAGATAACATTTCTGCTGGTCACAAACTTAACAGGTAATTAGTTTTAGAAGCAATGATACATCAGTGAAATGCTAATGCTACCAACACATGTCATTTTACAGCATATAAGGCACTTTTTATAGGAATAAGTTAAAACCAAACAATCAGATCATTAAGAAACTTCAAGTTAAAGCAACTTGTTAAAATAATGAGACATACTCATGGCCTCTAACTCATTCAAAAACAAATGTCAGGTAAAGCTTATTAATGTAATATACTAAGTACAATTACAAAAATTGCTCATATACCCATTCCAGCCATATGAAATCTGAAGTTAATGATAATTCTGATAATTAAGTAATTTTCTCAAGATTATGGAATTAAAGTAGTCTCTAAACTTCACATGTGAAATTAGAAATATACTTCTCTTAAAGCAGAAGTACAGTAAGTACAGTATTGATTAAACATGAAAAGTAAGTGTATATTAAATGCATTAAAACTTCCTTTCAAATAGCTACATAAAATAATTTAAGAAATTTAATGTTAACTCCAAAAGTATATCTTTAACAATATGGAAAACACACAATTGTAATGCAAATAGTAAGCCTTATAGTTACTAATAAAACTCTAATTTTAAAACTGTCTTCTCTGCCTTTTGTAATGTAGTGTAGAATGCTATTTATAGGTCATGTTAAGAGCGCTCATTTCAATAAGAAGAGATTTAACCTTTCTTTTTTAATGTCAAAGGGCTTTATGTAAGAATTGGAACTTCATCATTTAAAACTAAAAACCTAATTAAAACACTGTACCAAAAATAAGAAGGAATGGCTTGTTAAGCCAGATAGGAAAGTTCTATTGATGCTTTGTAAATTTATCATATTTAATTTATACAATAATCTCTAACAGAGCAGAATAATCCCATGTTATAATAATCCCATATCCACTATAAACCTTCATCCTGAAACAGCCCCCCTCCCCAAAAGTATGAGCAACAAAATTCAATGCCATAGGTTTAAACAAAACCCACCATTTGGCATTATGATGGACTACTTTTAGGTTGGCAGAAGCCCACCAAATGTGAAATTTCCATCTCTGCAATGGCATTGTGAGGAGCTAGTACTGCAAACTTGCTCCCTAGCAAAACAAGCATAACTGGGGAAAATCACTGAAAAACCCAACCTTTTAAAGTCTCTGGAAATTGTTTTAGATGAAGAAACATTCGTTCAAGAAAATAAAACTCGGTAAGAATAGTGAGTCTGTGGCATTTGAACCACGACTCGCCTCTCCCTTTCCCTCCTAGCTCAGTGTGATAGAAGCTTTGCTTCAGGCAGGTGCAGACAAAACCATAGGGCACCCTTTCTCCCCAGGTACCAATCAAACTATTCCTCTATACCGACCTATTCCTCTAGTGTAATCGAGGGTTATGGTATGTTCCTGAGGTGTGGGCAGGTACCAGCATTTCTCGTCTCTCCCAGCAACATGCTACAGAGGCTAAATTCCAAGAAAGTGTAGCCAAGATGTCAGAGAATCTCTTCTTCAACTCAGCCCCCACTGATGGGGTGGAGAATCTACCTCAGGCACAGCACATTCAAAACAACAGGGCTCTGATAACCTGCATCCCAGCTCATTTGTAGGCTATTGGTTCCATGCTGGAGAGACAAACCAAGAAGATCAGAAACTACCACCCTCACCCTGCGCTCTGCTCCTAAAGCGTGGGTGTCACTGGGAGGGAAGTACATCATTGGCTATACTTCCATCTCTGGAGCCATGGCTCAGAGATTCTGGCCAGGAGGAGAGGCAGGCTGTAACACAGAGAACACCAAGGTTCTTATCTAAGGAAATGACAACAGAAAGAGGGGAAGTTCAAGCCTAAGGGCACACTCAAAACCAATGGCAGGAAAGCAATTAAGAGGAGGCTGCCAGCTTCATGGAACAAATAACCTATATCACTAATTATTAGAGAAATGCAAATCAAAGCTACCATGAGGTATCATCTCACACTGGTCACAATGGCCATCATCAAAAAAGCTACAAACAATAAATGCTGGGGAGGGTGTGGAGAAAAGGGAACCCTCTTGCACTGTTGGTGGGAATGTAAATTGATACAACCACTATGGAGAACAGTATGGAGGTTCCTTTAAAAATTAAAAATAGAGCTACCATATGACCCAGCAATCCCACTACTGGGCATATACCCTGAGAAAACCATAATTCAAAGAGTCATGTACCAAAATGTTCACTGCAGCACTATTTACAACAGCCAGGACATGGAAGCAACCTAAATGTCCACTAACAGAGGAATGGATAAAAAAGATGTGGTACATATATACAATGGAATATTACTCAGCTATGAAAAGGAATGAAATTGGGTCATTTGTAGAGACGTGGATGGACCCAGTCTGTCATACAGAGTAAAGTAAGTCAGAAAGAGAGAAACAAATGTATATTAATGCATATATATGAAATCTAAAAAAATGGTATAGATGATGTTATTCACAAAGCAGAAATAGAGACACAGACATAGAGAACAAACCTATGGATATCAAGGGGGGAAGAGGGGGTGGGATGAATTGGGAGATGGGGATTGACATATATACGCTACTGATACTATGGGTAAAATAGATAACTAATGAAAGCCTGCTGTGTAGCACAGGGAACTCTACTCAATGCTCTGTGGTGACCTAAATTGGAAGGAAATCAAAAAAAGAGGGGATATATGTATATGTATAGCTGATTCACTTTGCTGTACAGCAGAAACTAACACAACATTGTAAAGCAAGTATACTCCAATAAAAAAAAAAAAATCTAAACCACAGACCAGATAGTTTACTAGAGAGAACTAGGGGAAGAATAAATATGAAGAACCTTCCTGGGGGTCTGAACAACCTAAAACACTGATCTAAAAAACTAACCTGCAAAGCAGTCCAAATTTAACTATACCAGGCTACTAAGCAATTTATGCCCCAAGGTGTTGTTAAAAATAATAGAGCAATCAGCTGGCAATTAGTGGAGCCTAACAGGTGAGTATGATCAGGGAGAGACAGAGAGCCCTGCTACTACTGTCATCCCAAGGTGACGGTGCACATGTCAAAAGCTGTAGCCTCTGAGGAGCAACATCAATGAAAAAGTAGAGGGAAAAGAAACAAAACAATATAATAAAGAGAAAAAGAGCTAGAAAAGTGGTGGCATTGCCATTTTAGGACGATTGGAGCTTAAATGCTCCGGAAGAAATAAGGTAGGTCACCTGGTCCCCAGAGTTTCCCCAATCTGTAACACCGGCCAAGGACATGTCCACCTAATGTATCTGCTCTTTTTCTGACCTCATCATTCTTGAGGGTACCTGAGCCTCTATTCCTCTAGCATAATTAGATAACCAGTAGCTTAAGGATATACAGCATGCACAATACACTATCCAAAGGACTGTACTGGTGATGAAGTATTCCGGGAGTTCAAGATAGGATCCTTGGCAGATTGGAGAGATTCTATAAGAACATGTGGCAAAGAGATAACAGGCAAATTTGGCTTTTCTACAGTGCTTATGGAATTGATCTTCTTGAGTTTTTTTTCAGAGTTAGGAGTGACATTAGAGAAAAAATTCTGGGGAGATGTAGGAATAGGAAGCAGCACCAAGACTCTGTCTCCTCATCAAGAAAACAACTGCACTTGCAGAATCTATCTGATGTACTCATTTTGGAATTCTATAGTCTATTGAAGGCTTGCAACTTCTAGGGGAAGGCCTGCATGATAAACTGCAGTTAATTTTGGTCTATTTCAGCTCCTAGCACAGTATCAGCCACTCATACTGCACCTCCAGCTCCATGGAAGGCAGCTGTGCACATGTTCCTGGAGCAGTTATGGTGGGCAAAAAGGACCCTGACCTCCAAATATCAGAGATCTGTTCTCGGATCACTGATTGCTGCTTCTGATTATAGAGGTGCAGAGAAAAAGGGCAAGGGCACAGCCACTGTTGTTACACTGTTGCAACCCACCTCCCTTCCAGCTGAAGCGGCCACCAGGGGGATTTAAAGGGATAGGGCCCTTCTCCACTCACCCACCCACCCTCCTTCATTTTTCTCTTTTACCCTGTTAAGAAGCCAGACATTAAATACTTGACATTAAAAAGCAAATGCATATATGGGAAAAATTAGAAAGTAACTGTGCATGTCCAGGGAAAGATGCAGGCCCAGAAAAGACCTGAGAAGACCTTAAGTTTACCCATCAGGCTGATCCCTGGCACTGAGAGAGCCTACAACAATCAAAAACAATAAACAAAAACAATAACAAAAACCAGCAAGACCTGGGGAAGGGGAGGATATGATTTCAAGAGTTACCACATTATATAAGATTCAAATGTCCAATGTTCAATGAGAAATCACAATGCATACAAACAAAAAGGAAAGAACAGCCCATTCAAAGGAAAAAAAAAATCAACACAAACTATCACGAAAAAGACCTGATGACAGATCTATTACACAAAGACTTTAAAACAATGCTCTTAAAGAGGCTCAAAGAGTTAAAGGAAGATGTGCAGAAAGTCACAAAAACAGTATATGAATGAAATGGTGTATTTCAAACAGTACATGAAACACCAACAAAGAGACAACCTAAAAAGAAACCACATAGAAATTTCAGAGCTAAAAAGTACAATTACTGAAATGAAAAATTCACTACAGGGATTCAAAGGCAGATCTGAGCAGGCAGAAGAAGAAAAAGCAGTAAACTTGAAGGTAGTGCAATGAACATTACTGAATCTGAAGAACAGAGAAAAAAGACTGAAGAAAAATGAACAGAGCCTAAGGGACCTATGGGACACTGTGGGAGTTTCACAAGGAGCAGAGAGAAAATCTGAAAAACAAATGGCAAAAACTTCCCAAATTTGATGAAAGACGTGAATATAAACATCCAAGAAGCTCAATAAACTCAAAAAAAGATGCATTCCAAAAGACCTATAACAAGACATTATAATCAAAACTTTCAAAAGACAAAGAGAGAATCTTGAAAGTGATTTATCACATCTAAAGAATCCTCAGTAATATTAATAAATAGTTTTCATCAGAAACATTGGAGGCCAGAATGCAGTGGGCCAATATATTCAAAATGCTAAAAGAAAAAAAAAAATCAACCAAGAATCTTATATCCAGCAAAACTGTCCTTCAACAGTACGGGAGGAATTAAGACATTCCCAGATAAACAAAAGCTGAGGGAGTCTGTGACCACTAGATCTCCTCTGAGAGAAATGCTCAAGGGAATCCTTCAGGGTGGAATGAAGGGGCACTAGACAGTAACTTGAAGCTATATGTTGAAATAAAGATCTCAATAAAGGTAAATACACGGGCAATTATAAAAGCTAGTCTTACTGTAACAATGGTTTATATCTCCACTTTTTGTTTTCTACATAATAATATATAAATTGTTTAAAAGAATCACTACTCTACCGCGGGGAGGGGTGGGTTGGAACAACGGGACCACCGGCTGTAGCAGTGGAGCTCTAATTTAGGCCCCAGGGTCATGGTGCACCCCTTTGGAGCTGCAGTTGGAACGAGACTGGTGCCTACCGCGGGGAGAAAAAAAAAAAAAAAAATCACTGCTCTAAAAACCAGTATTATCATAACTTTGGTTTGTAACGACACATTTTCTTTACAACATAATTTAAGAGACTAATGCATTTAAAAGACTTATTAATTTATGTTTTTTGTCACATAATGAACCTTGTGACATCAACAACTTAAAGGAGTGGGGATAGAGTAGTAAAGGAGAAGAGTTTATGAAGTCTATGTTTTGAAGTTAAGCTGGTAGAAATTCAAATTAGAGTGTCTTAACTTTAGAATATTAAGGGTCATGCCTATGGTAACCACAAAGAAAATAGATACAGAATATACACAAAAGGAAATGAGAAAGGAATTTAAACATTTCACTACATCAACTAAACACAAAAGATGATAGTAATTCTGGAAATGACAAAAAAGCTACAGCTCATATAGGAAACAAACAGCAAAATGATTAAAGTCCCTCTTTATTAGTAATTAATTTACATGTAAATGGATTAAATTCTACAATGAAAAGGCAGAAATTGGCTGAAGAGATAAAAACACATGACCCAACTATATGCTGTCTACAAGAGACTCACTTTAAATCCAAAGCTACAAGACTGAAAGTAAAATGGAAAAAGATATTCCATGCAAACAGGAATAAAAGATGTTCAACATCACTAAATAATAGGGAAATGCAAATCAAAACTATGAGATACCACATTACACTCATTAGGATGGCTACTATGAAAAAACAGAAAATAACAAATATTGGCAAGTATGTGGAGAAATTGGAACCCTTGTGCATTGTTGGTGGGAATAAAACATGGTAAAGCTACTGTGATGGTGGCTTCTCAAAAAGTTAAAAATAGAATTATCATATGATCCAGCAATTCCACTTCTGGGTATATATCCAAAACAATCAAAAGTAGGATCCCTAAGAGATGTTTGTACACCCATTTTCATAGCAGCATTATTCACAATAGGTAAAATGTAGAGCAACCAAGTGTCCATCGAGGTATGAGTGGGTAAGCAAAATGCAGTATATACATACAATGGAATATTATTCAGCCTTAAAAAGTGAATCTGACATATGCTGCAACATGGACAAACCTTGAGGATATTATAATAAGTGAAATAAGTCAATCACAAAAAGGTAAATACTTTATGATTCCACTTACATGAGGTATGCAGAGTAGTCAAAATCATAGAGGTGTAAAGTAGAATGGCGGTTGCCAAGGGCTCGGGGGAAGAGGAGACGGGGAAGTTATTGTTTAAGATGGTAGAGTTTCAGTTTTATAAGAGGATAAGAGTTATGGAGAAAGATGGTGGTGATAGTAGGACAACATTATGAATGCATTTAATACAACTGAACTGTATACTTAAAAATGGTTATGTTGTATACTTTGTTATATATAGAAATAAAAAATGAATAAAGAAAACTTGAAAAATTCTTATTCAGAAAAAGTGACTTTATGTTTACTGTAAATGTAAAGTTAGTCATTAAATATAAGACCATGGAATTATAACAAACTTCATCAAAAATCTGGCTGTTTTATGTGTGGGGGATTAATAAAGCTAGAGGTAACCATAACACATTAACAGGTCAGTGTCATTTAAAATATATAGCTTTTAATTTAAGTCTCTTAAATTGACTCCAAGGTAAACTGAGCTCTCTCGCTTATGAAAATGGACTAGGACTCATACTTTGAGATATTAAACATTTTACATACTTCAGTATATAATTAACATTTGTTCCAGGATTAATACTAGAAATGTTTCTGTAAGCAATGGGAAAGGATTTACTGAATAGCACAGCAGGCTTTAAGAACTATTTTTTAGTAGTTCACACTCTAAATGTTTTTGTAAGAGAACCCATTTCTTTCTTTCATCAGCATTATATTTTTAATAATCATAAAAAATTAACTCTGGCCTAAGAGGACAGAAAAACTTAAAGTTAGATCTAACAGAGGTAACTTACAGATATATTCTGTGCTGCTTTTAAGGAAAAAAAGGTGTGTTTGTTTGGCATGTATCAGGATGAGAAAGGAGACTTTAATTTCAAAGTGTGACAAAGTGAAGAAAAAGTTCAGGAACTACGAGACAGAATAAAACAAAATAAAACCCTCTGAAGAGGGTCTGACCTCAGAATGCTGTGAGTGAGTTCAGGGACAGTCTCTTGACTCAGTGATTATAATGTGTTTTTCTTGGAGAAAGACTGTAGGTGACTGGGTTTACCTAGGATTACTGTCTGAGTGTGACAGCATGAGAGAAGTGTTATTTCCAAGAGACTGTTTGTAATGATGTACCATAGATAGGGAGGGAAGCCCATGCTGGAGGGGGGAATGGGTGGATTTAAAATAGCAGGGTCAGTCAGTGGCCTGGAGGTCTCAGCGAGGTCCAAGAAGTGTTGCAGGGGAGGCCCTTGAACAGGCGGCCTAGAAGGATAGGAGGTGTGGTAGGAGAGTGGGATATCTGCTTAGTGATTTGGGGGACAGTTTACTTTCTGGTACCTACAAGGTACAGGGAATGCACTGAGGTGGCTGAGGTGGGGAGGTCATGGTGCTGGGCTAGGTCATCTCTGTGGTCAATGAAATCATCTAAAATGATGGCAGGAGTTAGACAACTGCCTGGGAGGCATTGTATCTCCAGTAAGCTAGGAGACTGGTACATGTCAGCAAGGAAAAATGGAAGATGGTTGCTGCAGCTAGGTGGCAAAAGCCTCACAGGAGTAGGAGATTGCAGAAACACAGGGCAGAAATAAGAGTGATTTGCCTCCCAGGGGACATTTGATGATGTGCGAGGCATTTTTGGTTACTACTGCTATTTAGAGGGTAGAGGCTGGGGCTACTGCTAAACATCCTACAAAGCACACGACAACTCCCCACAACGAAGAATTATCCAGCTCAAAATAATAATGCCATGACTGAGAAACTCTTAGGTAGAGGAAACAGCATAAGCAAAGGCATTGCAATGAGGAAAACTAGAGCCCACTCAGGAAAAAGCTGACTTTAGTTCAGCTGAAGTGTAGGTTACCAGCAGAGGAAGTCAGAAGATAAAGTTGGAAAGGAGGCTAGCGTCACCCTGTATGCAGGCTAAGAAACCAGCAACTGACTTAGAGGATAAAGAGAAGAGGATAAAGAGAAGACACTGAAGATCTCTGAGCAAAGAAATGACATATCATTGAGTTGGGAGGCTTTATATATGATTGCAGTCTTATCAATAATTTGTCTTTTCAGTTTACAAGCACTTTTAAGCAAAAGTTTCATCACTCTTTAATGCTTCATTGATGTCTCATCTCCTTAACAACAGTAAGTCCCTGGGTAAGAGACACCAGGTCCTATAGTTAACAAAGCACACACAGCTGGCTAGCCCGAAATTCAGACTTTTAGCTACAGTGCTTTTAACAGCATTGCCACACACACCCTTCAACTACTAAAAATAGAGAAAACATGAAAAAATTTAATTTCCTGTCTTTTCATTTCCAGTGTCTATTTAGAGGTGCTGAGGAACAAAGAAATGGCAGGAAGCATGAGGCAGGTAAAGAAAAAAAGGCCTGAATCAATAATATAAGAAGTATCTAAATACTTCCTGAAAAAACAGAGTGCAAGCTGTACAGCTCAATTTTGGAAATACTCATGAAAGCAAAACATAGGTCACTAAACTTCTTCAATCATTTTAACCCCTCCTCTTCAAGAAGGAAATCATTAATAACTCAAGCTTACAAATTTGTACCACTTTTTTTTTTTTTTAGCTGTCCTGTAAATTTGTTCATCTCATTTCAGTTAGCAGTTACTTTCTATAATGATGGTAATTTATAAAAGCCTGAATATAACCAAGTCAATCTATTTCAAAGAAGAAAATACTATCTTGATTCAGGTTGCCTTTCCTATTCCTGTCCCTGAAAATAAATTAGACACCAAACAAGGTCACCAAGGCAATAATGCCCCCAAATAAATAGGACTCTTTCTGACAGGTAAAGAATTTAATCTGCTGGCAGGCATTCTGTTCAGAATAACAACCATAATACCAAAGTGTCACTTATTCCTTCTCCAGTGTATCAAATGGAGCCCTAGTGACATTAAAGAGCTAATATGATGATTTCATTGGTGCTCTTTCTATACTCATGGAAAACTTATTTACCAGACAATGTTTTAGTGAACATTAATCAGAGAGAGCTCAATTCTCCAAACCACATGCATGAGAAAAATAAAAAAAAAAAAGAATGCCTATACGTGTATAACTGAGTCCCTTTGCTGTACAGCAGAGATTGGCACAGCACTATAAATCAACTCTACTTCAATAAAAAAAATTAAAAAAAAAATCAAACCACATGCATGGATCAGACTAGATAAAACCCACTGGAAGAACTTTCCACATCAAGAAGAAGAGAGCTTCTCCCCCTTAATCAGCTAAGTGTTTCCCTTGCTTCACAGATCAAATTTTGAGGGCTAGGGCTACTCTGACAGAGTGCAGAGAGCATAAGAAATTTTACCAAGGTACTAGTAAACTAATTGGTATCATCTATTAATAGATAATAGATTCAGTGAAAATGAGATAAAGGGTAAATGGAGTAATACTATTAAGTGAATTTTAACAGGCGATAAATTTTATTTTACTTCTTTAAGAAAAAACACTTTGAGACATACCTCAGTAGACATGTTTCCAACAGAAAAAGTTCAGAAACCTGAACTTTTCCATCTGTTATCAGCTACAATAAAGTCCCCCTCTATTTCATGCAGCATACACTTATAAAGTACATTTTTAATACACTGTAGTTAGGCTCACAGTTTCTTATAACAAGTACAGATTTTGTTTTACCTCACAACAGTTGTATTTTTATCCAATTGGCAAGTCAGTTAATTTTTCTAATATTTTCAGGGGTTGAAGGCCACATATAATAGTATGCCTTGTATCTCTTGATATTAAGTAAGCAATCTGTCAGTGGGTCATGTAGTTCTCTACGTACGTATATGTGCTTTTATTGTCAAAAAGAATGCAGTGATAGACAGCTTTTTAGTTCTACCTGTTCATATATTAGAATGGAATGAAATAACCTTATTGTATTATACTACAGGCACTGTGCTGGATACTTTGCATGTGTTTTCTAACTTTATTCCTTACCGTACAAGGTAGGAACTATTAACATTCTCATTTTTACAGATGAGTTTGAAGCGTAGGCAAAATAATTTGCTCAGCTGGTCAGTGGTAGAGCCAGACTGGAATCTAGATTCACTGGATACAAACCCTGCATTCTTAATCACAATGGTGCACTGTCTTCCTTAGCAACTGGCTTTCTTTCATTCTTCCTTAGTCATTCAAATAGATATCACAAGGAACCAGGATTGTGTCAGAAGCAGGGGCTTAAGAACTGACACTCTTTAAGAAGAAAAAGACAAGCAAACAAGCAATTATAATAGAGTAGTAGCCATTACACTGGGGGTCAGAGAAAGCTTCCCAGAAAAAAGAGGTCTCAGTTGAGAGCTAAAGGATATATAAAAGTCAGCTAGGAGAAAGGAAGGTAGGGGGAGTTCAGAGTATTTATTTTGTGCATGAAGCGTAAGGAGATGCGGGTTAGTGAGAGCTAAGGCTGGAGCACTGGGCAGAAGCCAGACCAGGAAGGTCCTTGTGTGCCATGGTAAGGAGCATGGAATGTTTCCTGTGGATAATGAAATGCCACTAAGACATTTCAATAAGCATGTGATAAGATCAAATCTCTACTGTAGATGTTAGAATGCCACCTAAAGACTGGACTTCAAGAGAAGGAAACTGGTGGCTGAGACCAATCAGAAGACTGTCACGGTAATGTAAGCAAGATAAAGTAAGCAAGATAAATCGGCAGCTGAACTAGTGGTTAGTTTGTTAGAAGGTAAAATCATGAATATCTGGGAACTGACTGGATGTGAGGAGTGAGAAAGAAGGGGAACAAGAATGACTCCTGTAAATGGCTTGACAACTGAGGAGATGCTGCCGCCACTGTGATAGAAAGCAAAGCAGGATAAGGAGGTTTTGAAGGAAAGATAACATATTCTCTTTTGGACATGTTGACTTTGAAATGTCTATGGGTTACAGGAGTGGTAAAATCCATAAGAGAGACCTGGGATAGGAGATATGTATTTGGGAGATGGCAGCAAAACTAATGTAACTGACATAAGCCACAGAAGCGGACAAATTGATGGAAGTGCCCAAGGAGAGTGTTTAGTGTTAAAAAAAGGAAGAGGGTTGAGGACAAAATTCTGAACTTTACCCACATTTATGGATCAGAGAGAGGAAGAGAAGCCCATGGAAGGTTCTGAGAAGAAAGAAAACCAGGTTCCACCATGGTCAATGAGAGGAAGTATAACAAGGACACAAAATTTATGTAAGGTGCTGCCTAGAGGTTAAATAAGAGCAAAAAGGATAGGAGGTTGTGGTCAGGAGTTCTGGGAGATAAGGACTAGGTATGTCCATGGACTGGTGCCTGAAATGAGGTGTGGGTGATGGACCATGAAGGTTATTATCAAATGGAGGAGATTTATTTTTTAAATTTATTTTTAAACATCTTTATTGAAATATAATCGCTTTACAATGGTGTATTAGTTTTTGCTTTATAACAGAGTGAATCAGCTATACATATACCCCCATATCTCCTCCCTCCCACCCTTCTAGGTGGTCAGAAAGCACAAAGCTGATCTCCCTGTGCTATGCTGCTGCTTTCCATTAGCTATCTATTTTACATTCGGTAGTGTATATATGTCACTGCTACTCTAACTTTGCCCCAGCCTCCCCGCAGCCCTCTGCGTCCTCAAGTCCATTCTCTATGTCTATATTCCTGCCCTGCCATTAGGTTCATCAGTACCGTTTTTTTTTAGATTTCATATATATACGTTAGCATACGGTATTTGTTTTTCTCTTTCTGACTTACTTCACTCTGTATGACAGACACTAGGTCTATCCACTTCACTACAAGTAACTCAATTTTGTTTCTTTTTATGGTGTAGTAACATTCCACTGTATATATTTACCACATCTTCTTTATCCATTCACCTCTTGATGGACACATAGGTTGCTTCCATGTCCTGGCTATTGTAAATAGTGCTGCAATGACCACTGTAGTACATGACTCTTTTTGAATTATGATTATCATAGGGTATATGCCCAGTAGTGGGATTGCTGGGTCATATGGTAGTTCTATTTTTAGTTTTTAAAGGAACCTCCATACTGTTCTCCATACTGGCTGTATCAATTTATATTCCCACCAACAGTGCAGGAGGGTTCCCTTTTCTCCATACCCTCCTTCAGCATTTACTATTTGTAGGCTTTTTGATGATGGCTATTCTGACTGGTGTGAGGTGATACCTCATTGTAGTTTTGATTTGCATTTCTCTAATGATTAATGATGTTGAGCATTCTTTCATGTGTTTGTTGGCAATCTGTATATCTTCTTTGGAGAAATGTCTATTTAGGTCTTCTAACCATTTTTGGATTGGGTTGTTTTTTTGACACTGAGCTGCATGAGCTGCTTGTAAATTTTGGAGATTAGTCCTTTGTCAGTTGCTTCATTTGCAAATATTTTCTCCCATTCTGAGGGATGGCTTTTCGTCCTGTTTATGGTTTCCTTTGCTGTGCAAAAGCTTTCAAGTTTCATTAGGTCCCACTTGTTTATTTTTATTTCCATTTCTCTAGGAGGTGGGTGAAAAAGGATCTTTCTGTGATTTATCTCATAGAGTGTTCTGCCTATGTTTTCCTCCAAGAGTTTTATAGTCTCTGGCCTTACATTTAAGTCTTTAATCCATTTTGAGTTTATTTTTGGGTATGGTGTTAGAGAGTGTTCTAATTTCATTTTTTTACATGTAGCTGTCCAGTTTTCCCAGCACCAACTACTGAAGAGGCTGTCTTTTCTCCATTGTATATTCATGCCTCCTTTTTCAAAGATAAGGTGACCATATGGGGGTGGGTTTATCTCTGGGCTTTCTATCCTGTTCCATTGATCTATATTTCTGCTTTTGTGCCAGTACCATACTGTCTTGATTACTGTAGCTTTGTAGTATAGTCTGAGGTCAGGAAGCCTGATTCCCCCAGCTCCATTTTTCTTTCTTAAGATTGCTTTGGCTACTCGGGGTCTTTTGTGTTTCCATACAAATTGTGAAAATTTTTGTTCTAAAATTTCTGTGAAAAAAACGATTGGTAGTTTGGTAGGGATTGGACTGAATGTGTAGATTGCTTTGGGTAGTAGAGTCATTTTCACAATGTTGACTCTTCCAATCCAAGAACATGGTATATCTCTCCAGCTGTTTGTATAATCTTTAATTTCTTTCAACAGTGTCTTATAGTTTTCTGCATACAGGTCTTTTGTCCCCTTACGTAGGTTTATTCCTAGGTATTTTATTCTTTTTGTTGCAGTGGTAAATGGCAGTGTTTCCTTAATGTCTCTTTCAGATTTTCCATCATCAGTGTACAGGAATGCAAGAGGTTTCTGTGCATTAATTTTGTATCCTGCTACTTTACCAAATTCATTGATTAGCTCTAGTGGTTTGCTGGTAGAGTCTTTAGGATTCTCTATGTAGAGTATGATGTCATCTGCAAACAGTGACAGCTTTACTTCTTCTTTTCTGATTTGGATTCCTTTTATTTCTTTTTCTTCTCTGATTGCTGTGGATAAAACTTCCAAAACTATGTTGAATGGTGGTGAGAGTGGGCAACCTTGTCTTGTTCCTGATCTTAGTGGAAATGGTTTCAGTTTTTCACCACAGAGGACGATGTTGGCTGTGGGTTTGTCATATATGGCCTTTGTTATGTTGAGGTAAGTGCCCTCTATGCCTAGTTTCTGGAGGGTTTTCATCATAAATAGGTGTTGAACATATTTGAAAGCTTTCTCTGCATCTACTGAGATAATCACATGGTTTTAATACTTAAATTTGTTAATATGGTTTATCACATTGATTAACTTGCATACATGGAAGAATCCTTGCATTCCTGGTATAAACCCCATTTGATCATGGTGTATGATCCTTTTAATGTGCTGTTAGATTCTGTTTGCTAGTATTTTGTTGAGGATTTTTGCATCTATGTTCATCAGTGATATTGGCCTGTAGTTTTCTTTCTTTGTGACATCTTTGTCCAGTCTTGGTATCAGGGTGAGGGTGGCCTCATAGAATGAGCTGGGGAGTGCTCCTACCTCTGCTATATTCTAGAAGAGTTTGGAAAGGATAGGTTTTAGCCCTTCTCTAAATGTTTGAGAGAATTCATCTGTGAAGCCATCTAGTCCTGGGCTTTTGTTTGTTGGAAGATTTTTAATCACAGTTTCAATTTCAGTCCTTGTGATTGGTCTGTTTATATTTTCTATTTGTTCCTGGTTCAGTCTTGGAAGGTTGGGCTTTTCTAAGAGTTTGTCCACTTCTTCCAGGTTGTCCACTTTGTTGGCATATAGCTGTTTGTAGTAATCTCTTATGATCCTTTGTATTTCTGCAGTGTCACTACTTTTTCATTTCTAATTCTATTGACTTGAGTCTTCTCCCTTTTTTTCTTGATGAGTTTGGCTAAAGGTTTATCAATTTTGTTTATCTTCTCAAAGAACCAGGTTTTAGTTTTATTGATCTTTGCTATCGTTTCCTTCATTCCTTTTTCATTTATTTCTGATCTGATCTTTATGATTTCTTTCCTTCTGCTAACTTTGGTTTTTTTTTTCTTTCTCTAATTGCTTTTGGTGTAAGGTTAGGTTGTTTATTTGAGATGCTTCTTGTTTCTTGAGATAGGATTGTATTGCTCTAAACTTCCCTCTTAGAACTGCTTTTGCTGCATCCCATAGGTTTTGGGTCATCGTGTTTTCATTGTCATTTGTTTCTAGGTATTTTTGATTTCCTCTTTGATTTCTTCAGTGATCTCTTGGTTATTAAGTAGTGTATTGCTTAGCCTCCATGTGTTTTTTTTCCCCGATTATTTTCCTGTAATTGATATCTAGTCTCATAGCGCTGTGGTCGGAACAGATACTTGTAACAATTTCAATTTTCTTAAATTTACCAAGGATTGATTTGTGACCCAAGATATGATCTATCCTGGAGAATGTTCCATGCGCACTTGAGAAGAAAGTGTATTCTGTTGTTTTGGGATGGAATGTCCTATAAATATCTATTAAGTCCATCTTGCTTAATGTATCATTTAAAGCTTGTGTTTCCTTATTTATTTTCATTTTGGATGATTTGTCCATTGGTGAAAGTGGGGTGTTAAAGTCCCCTACTATGATTGTGTTAGTGTCAATTTCCCCTTTCATGGCTGTTAGCATTTGCCTTATGTATTGAGGTGCTCCTATGTTGGTTGCCTAAATATTTACAATTGCTATATCTTATTCTTGGATGGATCCCTTGATCATTATGTAGTGTCCTTCTTTGTCTCTTGTAATAGTCTTTATTTTAAAGTGTATTTTGTCCGATGAGAGAATTGCTACTCCAGCTTTCTTCTGATTTCTATTTGCATGGAATATCTTTTTCCATCCCCTCCCTTTCAGTCTGTATGTCTCCGTAGGTCTGAAGTGGGTCTCTTGTAGACAGCATATATACAGGTCTTGTTTTTGTATCCATTCAGCCAGTCTGTGTCTTTTGGTGAGAGCATGTAATCCATTTACAATTAACGTAATTATTGATATGTATGTTCCTATCACCATTTTCTTAATTGTTTTGTTATTGTAGGTCTTTTCCTTCTCTTGTGTTTCCTGCATAGAGAAGTTCCTTTAGCATCTGTTGTAAAGCTGGTTTGCTGGTGCTGAATTCTCTTAGCTTTTGCTTGTCTGTAAAGGTTTTCATTTCTCCATCGAATCTGAATGAGATCCTTGCTGGGTAGAGTAATCTTGGTTGTAGGTTGTTCTGTTTCATCACTTTAAATATGTCCTGCAACTCCCTTCTGGCTTGCAGAGTTTCTGCTGAAAGATCAGCTGTTAACCTTATGGGGATCCCTTGCTGATTTAATATTTTTTCTTTTTATTTACTTTTTGATAGTTTGATTAATATGTGTCTTGGCATGTTTCTCCTTGGATTTATCCTGTATGGGACTCTCTGTGCTTCCTGGACTTGATTAACTATTTCCTTTCCCATATTAGGGAAGTTTTCCACTATAATCTCTTCAAATATTTTCTCAGTCCCTTTCTTCTTCTCTTCTTCTTCTGGGACCCCTATAATTCAAATGTTGGTGCGTTTAATGTTGTCCCAGAGGTCTCTCAGAATGTCGTCAATTGTTTTCCTTCTTTTTTCTTTATTCTGCTCTGCAGTAGTTATTTCCACTATTTTATCTTCCAGGTTACTTATCCGTTCTTCTGCCTCAGTTATTCTGCTATTGATTCCTTCTAGAGAATTTTTCATTTCATGTATTGTATTGTTCATCATTGTTTGTTGCTCTTTAATTCTTGTAGGTCCTTGTTAAACGTTTCTTGTATTTTCTCCTTTGTATTTCCAAGATTTTGGATCATCTTTACTATCATTACTCTGTATTCTTTTTCAGGTAGACTGCCTATTTCCTCTTCATTTGTTTGGCCTGGTGGGTTTTTACCTTGCTCCTTATCTGCTGTGTGTTTCTCTGTTTTCTCATTTTGCTTAACTTACTGTATTTGGGGTCTCCTTTTCACAGGCTGTGAGGTTTGTATTTCCCTTTGTTTTTGGTGTCTGCCCCCAGCGGCTAAGGTTGGTTCAGTGGGTTGTGTAGGCTTCCTGGTGGAGGGGACTGGTGCCTGTTTTCTGGTGGATGAGGCTGGATCTTGTCTTTCTGGTGGGCAGTACCTCATCTGGTGGTGTGTTTTGGGGTGTCTGTGACCTTATTATGATTTTAGGCAGCCTCTCTGCTACGGGTGGGGTTATGTTCCTGTTTTGGTAGTTGTTTGCCATAGGGTGTCCAGCACTGTAGCTTGCTGGTTGTTGAGTGGAGCTGGGTCTTAGTGTTGAGATGGAGATCTCTGGGAGAGCTTTCGGTGTTTGATATTATGTGGATCCGGGAGATATGTGGAGGGCCAATGTCCTGATCTCAGCTCTGCCACCTCAGAGGCACAGGCCTGGCACCTGGCCAGAGCACAAAGACCCTGTCAGCCACAAGGCTCTCTCTGGGCTTCTATTTCGACAGCAACAATGTGACTCTGGATGGTGTAGGCCACTTTCTTTGCCAATTGGCCAAGGAGAAGTGTGAGGGTGCCCAGAGTCTCTTGAAGATGCAGAACCAGTGCTGCGGCCGCACCCTCTTCCAGGATGCACGGAAGCCTTCTCAAGATGAGTAGGGTAAAACCCAGGATGCTGTGGAAGCCACCATTCTTAGGGAGAAGAACCTGAACCCGGCACTATTGGATCTGCGTGCCCTGGGTTCTGCCCGCACAGACTCCCACCCCTGTGACTTCCTGAGGAGCCGCTTCCTGGAGGAGCAGGTGAAACTAATCAAGACAATGGCGACCATCTGACCAACCTCCACAGGCTGGCTGGTCCACAGGCTGTGCTGGGCGAGTATCTCTTTGAAAGGCTTACCCTAGAGCATAAACAGGAGTCTCCAAAGTCCAGCGGCCTTTCAGGAGTCCCTGTGGCATCAGAGCTTCTGCCTGAAGCCCCTCTCTGTAGCCACTAGGCAGGGTTTTTTTGAGATTTGTTTTGTTCACATAGGCACATGATAAATGCTCAATAAATGTTTGCTGACTGAATGACCAAAGTGGCAGAATCATTTTGGTAGTAAATCTGAAACTAACTGAATCGTTTTTTCAAACCAAGGGTTCAAAACTCTTTATGGGTCATGAAATGAATTTCGTCAACAATTTAAAATAAAGTATAACACACATAGTATGGGTAAGTGTTGAAATATAAAAGCGTTTATACATGTATAGGTATGTATCTATAAACATACATGGTATAACTGTGTGTACAGGTTATGAAATAAAATATTTTCTTATTATACTTCTTGGTGACAAACACTCTAAAGCCACCGTATCAACCTATTTTTACAAATGAGGAGACAAAGTCTCAAAGGACAAAAGGGACTTGCGCAAAACCTAGGCTGTGAGGAGACGAACCCAAAGCCCGACCTGGGTGGATGCCATGGCCACCACTCCCTACAGGAGCTTGGCTCTGGCCACCTGGAGCCAGTGTGTGTGGTTGTTAACAAACTGTTCACTTACCGTTCTGTGATAAATATCTGGAATATATTTCCACTTGTTACCAAATGCCCAACTGACTTGAACTATTTTGTTTGATCTCAACAGTTTTTATAGACTGAGTTTATAGGTAAGTTATTTAAATGACCTAATTCATCATGTATATAAGGTGATGATTTTTATTTCTAGAATATAAAACATGAGCATAAATATCTTTGCATAGACCCAAAGAATAGATGTACAACATATTAGAATCTCATGTACTGAAATATAGTTTTGTTTTTAACACATGAGAAAAAATTGTACTTCATGCAACAAATTCTACTTAATTTGAATCAAAGGAAGAAATTCCATGTTGTTATTCTACCCAATAATCGACATATTGCACTAATATAAGAAAAAAGTAACTTAAAAATATTTAATGTTTTTTAAAAGATCACAAAGAGACCCTATAACTGCAATGACCCACATACTACTGTTTTTGTGGAAATACAACTAATATAATAAGCACTCATTACACTTGATACTTCAATTTTTTAAAAAGATATTTGAAATATTTATAGTATTTTTTCCCTCCTTTTCTTCATAATGAATGAAAAAAAAAGTTCATCTATTTTGTAAAAACGTACCAAGCCAATATCACTGAGCTTACTGGAGTACCTTCTATTTTTTACTTTAAGAAGCTGGTGCTGAAAAGTTAAACATCATGTGGAAACAACCAGATAAATCCATAATGTGGAACCTTATATAATACAAGTGTCCTGGACTCTTCAAAAAATCAATATCATTTAAAAAAAAAAAAAGCAAGAGTATAGCTAGATTAGGAGATTATAGAGAAATAATAACCAAATGCATATGTGAGTTTTAATTGGGTCCTTAATAGGGAAGAAACGAAGTTATGTATTTTTGGAATAACTGTGATTTTATGGGATAACTACTAATTTTCTTAGATGTAATAATGGTATTGTGGTTGGGTAGGAGAACTTCCTTGTTCTTTGGAGATGCATGTTAAAGTATTTACAGGTGAAGTGTCAAGATGTCCACAACTCACTTTTAAATAGTTTAGGGAAACCCTCTCTCTTTACTTATGTATGTATGTATGCATGCATGCATGCATATATATGAAAATATAGCAAAATGTTAAAAATTGTTCAAGGTGAATAGTATTGAATAATTTTTAAAATATTCTCTGAATACTTGGAAGTTTTCAGAGTAAATAAATGGGAAAAGAAAAAACAAAAAAAGTCAGTGCTGAATGCAGAACGCTTTCACTTAATTCCTCTGATTTCTGTAGATGTTGAACATGTACGTTTATTGACCTTTTCTATTTGTACTTTTGTGATATGCCTGTCCATATTTTTTGCCTATTTTTGTAGTAGGTGGTCTTTTTTCTTGATTTATAATTATTTTGGAACTCAATTCATGCTTGGTTACATATGTTGCAAATATCTTCTCCCAACTTGTGGCTGTCTTCCCAATTTATTTTAATGATATCTTCTGATGCGTAGAGGCTTTACATTTTAATATAGTCTTTAAATCATTAAAAAAAAAACCAAAATAAAATCACATGCTTAAAAAAATCTGGTAAACACAAACCAAAGCAATAACAACATTAATATCTAGGGTTTCAGGTAATGTGGGACTTTTGTTTTCTGCATCATATATGTCTGTAATGTTTGAACATTTAAAGTGAGCTGTATTACTTCATTCTTAACTGGGGATCCTTTGAGAGAATTTATGGATAGTTCTTAGGGTATTCATGAACATAAAATTTTATTTTTATGGGCATTTTTTCTTGGGAGAGGTTCTATAACTTCCCCCAGATTCTCAGAAGGGTTTAGGACCACAACAATATTAAGAGTATAGCTCTACAGTTATGTAAAATGTATAATAAAGTGAAAGTTTAGAGGCAGAAAGCCTTTGGGATTTCATGGTGTGATTTCTGGGGAAATTATTTAACCTCTCTATGTTGGTTTCACAGTATACATAATGGGGTTAATAACAGAACTTGTTCCATAACGCTGTCATGATGATTAAATAAGTGAATCCATATAGACTGCTTAGAAGAGGGCCAGGCTCATTCTAAGTTCTCAATAAATGGTAGTGATTATTTTTATTATTAATTCTTGACTCTCAGGTAAAAACTAAAAAAATTATGGCAGATTTGATACTGTGATAAGACTTTTGGGGGGAGGGGTGAGGAAGGGGTGGGCATCTCTGGATTAAGACCAGGTACTAATAATAGGTACTAATAGTTATAAGATAAGCAAGTGTAAATTGCTACAATTTACACAGAAGTGTTTAGGTATAAACGTGTGAAAGTATCAGAGAAAGTATCAGAAAAGTTATAGGATGCTTACAAAAAGATATTTCCTAATACTTTGTCTCCCTGGTGCCCTATCCTTATCAGATAACATCAAAAACAACTGCAGTTTTTAGTAAACAGGTCTCTTCATCTCTGCTGATAAAGATCAGCTACTACTCAGAAAAGAATCTGAATCAGTTCAAACTGAATGCATTTAGAAGGGATTTATAAGATAACCTTATGTTATCTTAAGGGTTGGAATGGTTTAATTTGTATTTTTAGAAAAATGGACAGAACTCTTGAGAAATGTCTCCATTATTTTCTACATCTGCTTAGATGAAATTCCCACTGCCAAAGTTCTTAAGTTTTGTATATAGTTCTGAGAAATCCCTTGTGGTGTTTTAAAAGAAAACCCATTTAATCATGTGTTTGGAAACAAATACCATTTTTATCAAGAATTAGCTGTTGGTTAGCTGTTAAATCTTTAGCTGAAAGAGGCCTACCAATTAGGTACAGTTTGAGCACCTAAAAATATGCTAGCTGTCTTCAGATTCTGTTCTGCTGCCAAAATTTTTACTATTCAACAGATACTCATCAAGTCCCTATTCAGTGCCAGGCCCTGTTCTAGGCACTGAAGAAACAACAGTGAACAGAACAGCAAAAAAATCCCTGCCCTCATGGAATTTATGATATAGTATAAGAAGACATAATAAAAATAAGTTTATATTATTTCAGCAGGTGAAAGGGCTTTGGAGAAAAACGAAAGCAGAGATAGAAGTGCGTGAAGTGCGTGAAAGGAAGTGCGTGAAAGTTGCAATTTCAGATACAGCAGGCCTCACTGACAAATAAGATGACATGTGAGTGAAGACGTGAAGGAAGTAAAGTTTATTTGGAGAAATAACTTGAAAGAGGTTGTTGGGGAAGCTGGTAAAGTAGTCTTGTTCAGGCTTCAGAGGCAGCACTAATGACTCTACAGCTGGCTGCATGCCAAACTGCTGAGCTACACCCAGGCCAGCAGGGGTGGTGCCAGCACACATCTGTAATCCATTAGATAAGATAGAGAGTAAGTCATGGGATTTCTTGCACCTTGAGGGTCTGGCCAGCCCCTGGGGATCAAGAACAATCCAAGACTTAGAGTTAAGACCAAGGCATTTATGACAACAACCAGAGCTGCAAACTTGCATGTAGGCTGACTGTTATCAGCCTGCGGCCTGTTGCTAAAAGCTGGGCTCCATCGAGTGGCAAACTAAAGTCTTACCCGTGGGGTGGACGCACCGCCTGGGGCCTTCCCAACTGGGACTCCAGAGACTGCTGTTCAAGGCACTTCCCAGCACTGCTTGGATCTGGATGTAGGTGCTTCCCCAATTCGGTGACGTATAAACCTCTGTCTTTTCTTTCTTTGTTATACTATTCTTTTCTTAATTAGTATACTGTAATCTTTGTTAATTCAATAAAGTCTCTCTAAATTCTTGTTTAACTGAGTGTAGAGTGGTTATTTTGCCAGCAAATCCTATGAACCTTGAAACAGAAAGTAAAGCTTTCTGCAAAACAGAGGTGATATGGATATATGAAGGAATAATATTCCAGGCAGAGAAAATAGCTACTCGACCCAAGCCCTGAGATTGGACCTTGCTTTGCAGTGTTTAAGAAACAGCATACAATGCTGTTATGAGCATACAATTGGTATGCTCAATTAAACTTCTGAATGCAGCATGAACAGAGTGATGTCTTGCTATAATGACATCCTTGAGATTCATACCATTGTAGCTCTTGAGTCTGGAGATCTTGTTTTTCATCTTTGATCCCTTGGTTTCTAGTATAATGCCTTGCAGAGTAGAGGCTCAGTAAATAATTATTGAAATGGATGAATTAGTGAAAAAGGATTTGTGATATTAAAGAAATTTCCAGGTCACACTGAAATGCAAATCAAAATTACGAGATGTCACCTCACACCTGTTAGAATGGGTAGCATCAAAAAAGGACTACCCTGGTGGCGCAGTGGTTAAGAATCTGCCTGCCAATGCAGCGGACATGGGTTCGATACCTGGTGCGGGAAGATCCCACATGCCGCGGAGCAACTAAGCCTGTGTGCCACAGCTACTGAGCCTGCGCTCTAGAGCCCTTGAGCCACAACTACTGAAGCCCACGTGCCACAACTACTGAAGCCTGCGTGCCTAGAGCCCATGCTCTGCAACAAGAGAAGCCACCACGATAAGAAGTCCGCGCACTGCAACAAAGAGTAGCCCCTGCTCTCTGCAACTAGAGAAAGCCCTCGCGCAGCTACGAAGACCCAACACGGCCAGAATAAAAAATAAAATAAATTTATATATTAAAAAAAAAAAGACAGGTAACAAATGCTATTGGGGATGTGGAGAAAAGGGAACCCTTGGGCACTCCTGGTAAGATTATAAATTGGTATAGTCACCATGTAAAACAATACGGAGGTTCCTCAAAAATTAAAAATACAACTACCATATGATTCAGCAATTCTTCTTCTGAGAACCCATGTGAAGGAACTGAACACCTCACCAATAGATCAGCCTCTAAGTTCCTACATTTGGCTGTGTGTCAGATGCTAGGACTATGATAATTATTTGGCAGGAACAAGAAAGAGGCATGGGGGAATGCTTAGAGAAATTGTTATAATCTATCTGAGTTGTCACAGCCAAGATCTTATCTTTGCTTGATAAATGTATGTATGTATGAAGGATATTACATTACTCTTTCTCATTACTTTGTACAGTGACCCCAGTTAGCTAGAAGCATCCATTTACTTCGGGCAGCAGTTCTCAAGCTTTTTGGTGTCAGGATCTCTTTAAACTCTTAAAAATTACTGAGGACCCCAAAGAGGTTTTGTCTATGTGAGCTATATCTATTGATATAATTTACTATAAAACTTAAAACTGAAACATTTTTAAAACATAAGAATACATAAGCACACATACAAGACATCAGAATGATGAGGTCATTATATGTTTTTAAATTTCTGGAAAACTCTATTGTACACTTGTGAGACAATGAGAGCAAGAATGACAGTGAAAAGGCAAATAATGTCTTATAGTTTTTATGAAAATTATTTTGCCCTCATGGACCCTCCAAAGGGGTCTTTGGAATCCTTAGGGATACCCAGACCACACTTAGAGAACTGCTGGCCTAGGAAAAGATTAGGGTTATTAGAGCAGGACTGCAAAAAAAAGATAATATTCAGCTTTTGATTTCCAAAAATGGCAGTTATTGAGTCTCTATCCAGAAAAAAGTATTTAAAGTCAGACTTTGTTAAGAATGAAAACAGATATCTAAATCCCCAGAATTCTGTTTACATATTAAAAGAAAAACCTAAGGATCTGAACAAATTTTTTACTTTAAGTCACAGGTAGAAACAACTCAAGTCTGGATGTTAGCTACCTAGGGAAGCAATGAGAAGGCTTGTGGTAAAGAGGAGGAGTCGGAGATTGCAGGAAGACAGAGTAGAGTCAAGGCCAGTTTCCCTGACCACCCTCAATGTGAGGGTTCAACCTCGAGGGGGATAACAATGATGAAGTTGAAAGGAAAGCAGAGTACAAAGGAAGACCAGGACCCTGCTACTGGAATTCAGGGAGGAGCCTATCTTTTGAGATGATAGCTATGTACAGGGGTTATCCTCACAGAACAAAAACAGAGCATGGAGGGTGTAACCTAGTATTCTCAACTTCCCTTCATTTTCATGTGTGGCAAAGGGACTTAAGACCCCCTGTGCTGAATATCAACAGTAGCCAAGCCGAGGGCCAATGGATCTTCCAAGGGCTACTACTATGGTAGAAGGCAAATGAATTCCATGGTAGATGATGAACAGTGGACAATCCAAGTCAGAGGCTGAATGGAAGAGGTGGAGCTTCAGAGGAATCCATTAAAACAGGATCAGATTCAAGGCAGGATCAAGTCAACCAGGGAAGACTGTGAGGCTCTGACTGAGCAAGGAGAAGAGATCAGGAGGTCTCCAGCTTTCAAATACCAGCAAGGCACTTAATACACAAGGGCCATCAATATGGCTGTGTAAGAACCTCAGAGCAGATACAAAGAAAGACGTCTTCTTCCAATTCCCTGAGGACATATAAGCTTATCCTTAGGCTCACCTAGTTGCCATTTTTGCTAGGAGAAGAGAAATGGGTTAATATCCAGAAAAACTGAAAATTTAACCAATAAATTAAAACCCTCAAGAGACCAAGATACATAATTTTAATTGAGAAGTTTAAATTCCATTTCTCCAATACCTGCCCAAGGCACAGAGCCTTGATTTTAGAAAACAAAAAGGTTATGTTTCCTGTGTATACCTATGTTATAATCTGTTAACATTTTAATGCCAGTATTTATGATATTCCTTTTAAAGTGAGTCTTCTTTTATTTAAATATAATAAATCTCTTATTTAAATGATCAATGATTCAGACTGTTCCTTTTATTTATGGCAAACCTATAAGAAGGTTTTGATGACCCACATGCTCTATAAGGCAGGACACAGGTAAACGATAAGTTCAGGAATTAATTCCTCAATAGCAAGGTATGAATCCCTTGAATCCCAAGGCCTCTTTTGAAATGCATGTCCTGTTTGGCCAGGGAAAATCTGTAGCAGCGAACCTTTACCTTGTTTTCACTTGGGCTAGGCATTATACACTGCAAAACTTTTGTTGGGATAAATTGTAAGGGAAAAGTTTACTGCAAGGGATGAAATTAACTTTGTGGAAAATTCAGGGCAATTGGGGGTCAGTTTGAGAACATCAGCTGTATGAAGAAAAGACAGGAATGTCACCAAAGCCCCAAGAGGATGAGAGAGACCAAGTACAGATGAAGGGACCTCAAGATAGGTTTCACCTATTTCACAGCTGTACTTAAGGCCAGCATTTCCACCAGTATTCCCCTTCATTCTTCACTCTTGGATACTGACTTTAGGATGGGAGAGTAAAACAGAAATGAAAATGTTTTGGTGTTACTTCTTTGAAGAATACATCCTGAAATCACATATCTATGTTCACATCCCCCGTCAAGCCACAGCTTTTTTGAATAAATTAGTGAAGTTCAGCCTCTTCAATAAGTGGTGCTGGGAAAACTGGACAGCTACATGTAAAAGTATGAGATTAGATCACTCCCTAACACCATACACAAAAATAAGCTCAAAATGGATTAAAGACCTAAATGTAAGGCCAGAAACTATCAAACTCTTAGAGGAAAACATAGGCAGGACACTCTATCACAGCAAGGTCCTTTTTGACCCACCTCCTATAGAAATGGAAATAAAAACAAAAATAAACAAATGGGACCTAATGAAACTTAAAAGCTTTTACGCAGCAAAGGAAACCATAAACAAGACCAAAAGACAACCCTCAGAATGGGAGAAAATATTTGCAAATGAAGCAACTGACAAAGGATTAATCTCCAAAATTTATAAGCAGCTCATGCAGCTTAATAACAAAAAAACAAACAACCCAATCCAAAAATGGGCAGAAGACCTAAATAGACATTTCTCCAAAGAAGATATACAGACTGCCAACAAACACATGAAAGAATGCTCAACATCACTAATCATTAGAGAAATGCAAATCAAAACTACAATGAGATATCATCTCACACCAGTCAGAATGGCCATCATCAAAAAATCTAGAAATAATAAATGCTGGAGAGGGTGTGGAGAAAAGGGAACCCTCTTACACTGTTGGTGGGAATGTAAATTGATACAGCCACTGTGGAGAACAGTATGGAGGTTCCTTAAAAAACTACAAATCGAACTACCATATGACCCAGCAATCCCACTACTGGGCATATACCCTGAGAAAACCATAATTCAAAAAGAGTCATGTACCAAAATATTCATTGCAGCTCTATTTACAATAGGCCAGAGATGGAAACAACCTAAGTGTCCATCATCGGATGAATGGATAAAGAAGATGTGGCACATATATACAATGGAATATTACTCAGCCATAAAAAGAAATGAAATTGAGCTATTTGTAATGAGGTGGAGAGACCTAGAGTCTGTCATACAGAGTGAAGTAAGTCAGAAAGAGAGAGACAAATACCGTATGCTAACACATATACATGGAATTTAAGAAAAAAAAATGTCATGAAAAACCTAGGGGTGAAACAGAAATAAAGACACAGACTTACTAGAGAATGGACACGAGGCTATGGGGAGGGGGAAGGGTAAATTGTGACAAAGCGAGAGAGAGGCATGGACATATATACACTGCCAAACGTAAGGTAGATAGCTAGTGGGAAGCAGCTGCATAGCACAGGGAGATCAGCTCGGTGCTTTGTGACCGCCTGGAGGGGTGGGATAGGGAGGATGGGAGGGAGGGAGACGCAAGCGGGAAGAGATATGGGAACATATGTATATATATAACTGATTCATTTTGTTGTGAAGCTGAAACTAACATACCATTGTAAAGCAATTATACTCCAATAAAGATGTTAAAATGGAAAAAAAAATTAGTGAAGTTCAACAGTACTTCAACAAGTAAATGTATGCTTTAAAGAATGTATACATATTTACTTTTGGATTTTCCAATTGTTGTAATGGGATGACTTGTATTCATGTCATTTTCAAATAAAACGTAAAATCTACTGAGATACCTCTTTGGATATATTTTCCAACATCTGACAACAATCACTTCCTCTTTCATAAAAAAAAAATTCCTTACAGGCAGAGTTGGTGTTGATTAAGGAAATCTAATATTACTGAACTGAAAGAAACTAAGTTTCTAAAACCTCATACGTAAAATATACCTTTCTTCAAAAAGGAATTGTAAAAAACAAGTCTGTCTGTGAGTGTGTGTGTGTGTGAATATAAATGGAATGATGTCCATCGACAGATGAATGGATAAAGAAGATGTGGCAAATATATACAATGGAATATTACTCAGCCATAAAAAGAAACAAAATTGAGTTATTTGTAGCGAGGTGGATGGTCCTAGAGTCTGTAATACAGACTGAAGTACGTCAGAAAGAGAAAAATACTGTATGCTAACACATATATATGGAATCTAAGAAAAAAAAAAAAAGGTCATGAAGAACCTAGGGGCAAGACAGGAATAAAGACACGGACCTACTAGAGAATGGACTTGAGGATATCGGGAGGAGGAAGGGTAAGCTGGGACAAAGTGAGAGAGTGGCATGGGCATATATACACTACCAAATGTAAAATAGATAGCTAGTGGGAAGCAGCCGCATAGCACAGGCAGATCAGCTGGGTGCTTTGTGACCACCTAGACAGGTGGGATAGGGAGAGTGGGAGGGAGACACAAGAGGAAGGAGATATGTGGATATATGTATACGTATAGCTGATTCACTTTGTTATAAAGCAGAAACTAACACACCATTGTAAAGCAATTATACTCCAATAAAGATGTTAAAAAATAAATTAAATTAAAATAAAATTTTAAAAAAAGTATTTTACACTTTAACTCCTCAACTTTTTTGAAAAACAGGTAGCAAATATTTGCACAAAAACAGTTATATAGATCAATGGAACAGGATAGAAAGCCCAGAGACAAACCCACGCACATATGGTCACCTTATCTTTGATAAAGAAGGCAAGAATATACAGTGGAGAAAAGACAGCCTCTTCAATAAGTGATGCTGGGAAAACTGGACAGCTACATGTAAAAGTATAAAACTAGAACATTTCCTAACACCATACACAAAAATAAACTCAAAATGGATTTAAGACCTAAATGTAAGTCCAGACACTATCAAACTCTTAGAGGAAAACATAGGCAGAACACTCTATGACATAAATCACAGCAAGATCTTTTTTGACCCACCTCCTAGAGAAATGGAAATCAAAATAAAAATAAACAAATGGGACCTAATGAAACTTAAAAGCTTTTGCACAGCAAAGGAAACCATAAACAAGACCAAAAGACAACCCTCAGAATGGGAGAAAATATTTGCAAATGAAGCAACCGACAAAGGATTAATCTCCAAAATTTACAAGCAGTTCATGCAGCTCAATAACAAAAAAACAAACAACCCAATCCAAAAATGGGCAGAAGACCTAAATAGACATTTCTCCAAAGAAGATATACAGATTGCCAACAAACACATGAAAGGATGCTCAACATCATTAATCATTAGAGAAATGCAAATCAAAACAACGAGATATCATCTCACACTGGTCAGAATGGCCATCATCAAAAAATCTACAAACGATAAATGCTGGAGAGGGTGTGGAGAAAAGGGAACCGTCTTGCACGTTTTTGGGAATGTAAATTCATAAAATACTTTTAAAGGAAGGAAGTTTTATTACTTTTACCAACCACCAGGCATGCTTTACTCATTTGCAATTAGTATACTATATAAAAATGTAATTGCAAAAGCTGATTAGAAGTGTTTGAAAACTGGTTAAAAAAAAAAGGGAGGAATAAGAAAAAGAAATAAAAGGCATCCAAGTTAGAAAGAAAAAAGTAAAATTATCTCTGTTCATAGATGACATGATCTTATATGTAGAAAACCCTAAAGATTCTACCAAAAAAAAAAAACCTGTTCAGACTAATAATGAATTCAGAAAAGTAGTAGGATACAAATTAACATGCAAAAATCAGCTGCATTTCTAAACACTTACAATGAAAAATCCACAAAGGAAATTAAGAAAACATTTCATTTACGATAGAATCAAAATGAATAAAATACTTAGGAATTAACTTAACCAAGGAGGTGAAAGACTTATATAATTAAAAACTATAAAACATTGTTGGAAGAAATCATTAAGAAGACAAATAAAGGAAAACACACTGCATGTTCATGGACTGAAAGACAATATTGTTAAGATGTCAATACTACCCAAAGTGACCTATAGATTCAGAACAATCCTTACCAAAATCTCAATGGCACTTTTTATAGATACAGAAAAACCTGTCCTAAAATTCATATAGAATCTCAAGGGACCTCCTAAAATAGTCAAAACAATGTTGAAAAAGAACAAAGTTGGAGGACTCACACTTCCCGATTACTAAACATATTCCAAAGCTGTAGTAATCAAACCAGGATAGTACTACAGCGAACTCTCCTCAATGTTATGTGGCAACCTGGATGGGAGGGGAGTTTGGGGGAGAATGGATACACGTATATGTATGGCTGAGTCGCTTTGCTGCGCACCTGCAACTATCACAACATAATTGGCTATATTCCAATATAAAATAAAAAGTTAAAAACAAACCCAAAAAAACCCCAGTGAGGTACCAGCATAAATACAGACATATAGATCAGTGAAATAACAGAGAACCCAGAAATAAACCCTTGAGTATACAGTCAAATGAATTTTGACAAGGGTGGTAAGTGGGGAAAAGACAAGTCTTTTTAATAAATGGTGCTATGGGACTTCCCTGGTGGTCCAGTGGTAAAGAATCTGCCTTCCAGTGCAGGGGATATGGGTTCAATCCCTGGTCAGGGAACTAAGATCCCACACGCTGCAGGGCAACTAAGCCTGCATGCCCCACTACTGAGCTCGAGCGCCTCAACAAGAGAGCCCGAGTGCTGCAAACTACAGAGCTCACACGCTCTGCAGCCTGTGCACCACAACTACAGAGAGAAAATCCCCATGCCACAACTAGAGAGAAGCCTGCACACCGCAACAAAGACCTGACATAGCCAAAAAAATAAAATAAATATTAAAAAAAAATAAATGGTGCTAGGAAAACTGGATATACATGCAAGTAATGAAGTTGGACCCTTATCTAACATCTCATATATAAATTAACTCAAAATGGTTCAAAGCTCTAAATGTAAGGGATAAAAGTATAAAACTCTCAAGAGAAAATATAGGGCAAAAGCTTCATGACAGTGCATCTGGCAATGACCTTTTGGATAGGACACCAAAGGCACAAGGCCACACAGAAACAACAGAAAAACTGGACTTCATGAAATTAAAAAATTTTTTGCATACAAAGACACTATCAACAGAGTAAAAAGATATCCCACAGAATGAGAGAAAATATTTGTAAATCATGTATCTGATAAGGAAGCAATATTATGAACAGAGACTAACTAAAACTTAACACCAAAGAAACAACCCAATTGAAAAATGGGCACAGGACTTAAGTACACACTTCTCCAAAAAAGATATGCAAATAGCCAATAAGGACATGAAAAGGTGCTCGACATCACTAATCACTAGGAAAAATGCAAATCAGAACTACAAAGAGGGAATTCCCTGGCAGTCCAGTGGTTAGGACTCAGTGCTTTCACTGCTGGGGCCGGGTTCAATCCCTCAATCCCTGTTTGGGGACTAAGATCCAGCAAGCCACGTGGAGCGGCAAAAAACCAAAGAAACAGAACAAACCCACACTACAATGAGATATCACATTATACCTATTAGAATGACTACTATGAAAAAAAAGAAAATAACAAATATTGGCAAGTATGTGGAGAAACTGGAACCCCTGTACACTGTTGGTGGGAATGTAAAACGATAAAGTTTCTGTGATGGCCATTCCTCAAAAAATTAAACACAAAATTATCATATGATCCAGCAATTTCACTTCTGGATATATACCCCAAAGAACTGAAAGCAGGATCTCTAAGAGATGTTTGTACATGAAAGTTCACAGCAACATTATTCACAACAGCTAAAATGTGGAAGCTGAGCAAAATGTGGGTATATACAATTCAGCTTTAAAAAGGAAGAAAGTTGGGCTTCCCTGGTGGCGCAGTGGTTGAGAGTCCGCCTGCCGATGCAGGGGACATGGGTTTGTGCCCCGGTCTGGGAAGATCCCACATGCTGCGGAGCGACTAGGCCTGTGAGCCATGGCCGCTGAGCCTGCGCGTCCGCAGTCTGTGCTCCTCAACGGGAGAGGCCACAACAGTGAGAGGCCCGCGTACCGCAAAAAAAAAAAACGAAGAAAATTCTGACATATGCTACAACGTGGATGAATTTTAAGGATATTATGCTAAGTGAAATAAGCCAGTTAAAAATAACACACATTGTATGATTTCACTTATTCAAAGTACTTTTAGTGGTCAAAAAGCAAAGTAGAACAGTGGTTGCCATAAGCTGGGGGAAAGGGATGAATGAGGAGTTACGGTTTAATGGGTGTAGAGTTTCAGTTTTACAAGATGAAAAGAGCTGGATGGTCACTACTATGGATGTATTTAATACTACTGAACCACATACTTAAAAATGGTCACAATGGGGGCTTCCCTGGTGGCCCAGTGGTTAAAAGTCTGCCTGCTGATGCAGGGGACACGGGTTCGTGCCCCGGTCTGGGAGGATCCCACGTGCCGCGGAGCGGCTGGGCCCGTGAGCCATGGCCGCTGAGCCCGCGCGTCCGGAGCCTGTGCTCCGCAACGGGAGAGGCCACAACAGTGAGAGGCCCGTGTACCGCAAAAAAAAAAAAAAAAGGTCACAATGGAAATTTTACATTACGTGTATTTTACCACATTAAAAAAAACTGGAAAAAAACGAGAAGGAAGAAAATTTAAGCATTTAACCTGCCTGTCTCAACTGTACTTCGGGTGACTAAAAAGATAATAATAGATGTTCCTTTTGTTTGTTTGTTTTAAATAGAAAATTCCAGCTGATAATATGTGTTGAGGAGTGATAGATTTAGGGTGCTATGGTTTTGTAAATCCTTTTGAAATAGTGGACTTGACAATGATCATCAATAGCTGCTTAAATCTAATCACTGGCTTAGAGGAGATACAGGGGACAGAGCCACATATTAACGTCATGGGGACACTACCAGCAAAATCCACACTTTGAGAAATTCTGTAAGACAGGTGTTTTTTCTTCGTATGTATGTACCTCATTTAGCTCCTAATTTGATAGAAACATTTAGGAGAGAATTGGGGCATTTTGAATAGTGAATAAGCATTTGCTATTAAGAGAATATTGTTAAATTTTTTAATGTTTGAAAATGATTGTGAGGTTGTCAAAAATAAAAAAGTCTATCATTTAGAGATACAGATTGAAATATTTATAAATGAAATGATACAATGCTTGGGAATTCCTATAAAATTATCAGGGTGGGAGGAGGGCTCATGGGTGGTTATACAGATGAAACAAGATTGGCCATATACTGATTATTGTTGAAGCTGGGTGATGATTAAATGTGCGTATATCATACTATTCTGCCTACTTTTCTATATTTAAAATTTTTCATAATAAAAATTTTTTGAAGTCTTTGAAATTCTTTAACACATAAGGTAAATATTTTTCTTACAATTAAATTTACAGCATTTATTAGTCAATAATCCAAATTTTGATGTGGTTAACAAACAGCAAAAAACAATAACTAAAGACTTATTTATTGCATCCAGTACTTTTTACATTTTTCCGATATCACTAACTTCCTTATAACCTTTTAACATTTTGGTCTTAATGTTCAATTCAATAGCAAATGACTACTAGGAAAACAGTAAAAATCTCATCATTCTTTGGCAGCCTAAAAGAAATACTTTACATTTATGTGCAACTCACCTGCTGTAAAATCTTCAGTTAGATCAATGAACGCATGAGAATGTGGAATCCGCATTTTACTTTTAATGGTCAATGCAGGATGCCATGATAAATTCCTAAAAGAAAAATTTTTTTCTTAAGGCAAACATCAAATGAGCACTGTTTTAAAACAAAAATATCTGCATGCAAGATATTTTAAAAACGCATTTATTCTTACTTCTGTCACATACTCTAAAATTCACTCTTTCAGAGTGTACAATTTAGTGGTTTTTGTATATTCACAGTGTGCAGCCATCACCACTATCTAATTTCACATTTTCATCACCTCAAAATGAAACTCTGTATTCATTAGTAACTTCTCATTCTCCCCACCATCAAGCCTCTGGCAAACACTAATTTGCTTTCTGGCTCTATGGATTTCCCTATTTTGGACATTTCATATATATGGAATCATATAACATGTGGCCTTTTGTGCCTGGTTTCTTTCACTTGGAATAATATTTTCAAGTTCATCCATGTTGTAGCATGTGTCACTACTTCAGTCTTTTTTATCCCTGAATAATATTTAATTACATGGCTATATTTTTTGTAAATCTGTTCAACTGTCGATGGACATTTGACTTGTTTCCACTTTTGGCTATTACAATTAAATGCTGTTATGAATATTCATGTAAAAGTTTTTATGTGGACATATACATATGTTTTTTGTTTTGTTTTGTTTGCGGTACGCGGGCCTCTCATTGTTGTGGCCTCTCCCGTTGCGGAGCACAGGCTCCGGACGCGCGGGCTCAGCGGCCATGGCTCATGGGCCCAGCCGCTCCGCGGCACGTGGGATCTTCCCGGACCGGGGCACAAACCCGCGTCCCCAGCATCGGAAGGCGGACTCTCGACCACTGTGCCACCAGGGAAGCCCCCTTTGCCTATTTTTAAATTGGGTTATTTATTGCTTTGAGTAGTAAGAGTTCTTTATATAGACTAGATCCTATTTAACTGATGCATGATTTGCAATATTTTCTCCCATTCTGTACAGTCTTTTCAGTTTCTGGATAGTGTCCTGTGCTGTGTAGAAGCTTTTAATTTGATAAATCCAGTTCTAATTTTTTTGTGTTGCTTTTTTCTTTTGGTGTCAGATCTAAGAATCCATTTCCAAATCCAAGATTATGAAAATTTACCCCTATGCTTTCTTCTAAGACTTTTATGTTTTAGCTCTTATATTTATATCTTTAATTGCTTAAGTGTAAGAAAAATAACTTAATATTATCATGGGTGATATTTTCCCGAGACTGTGGAGAATGATTATCTTTTATAAATATTAATTCCAAAGTTTTCAGCCATGAAAAAGAATGAATTTATACCCCTATCTCATACCATATACCAAAAATTAACTCAGATGTCTCAAACTGCTAAAAGAAATAGAACTCTTGTATACTGCTGATGGGAATATAAAATGGTGCATTAGCTATGGAAAACAGTTTGGTAATTCTTCCAAAAGCCAAACAATGAATTGCCATATGACACTTCATTTCTATACCTAGGTGTATACCAATAAAAATCGAAAAACACACTGTTTGCAGATGACATGATACTATACATAGAGATTCCTAAAAACTCTACCAGAAACCTACTAGAGTTAATCAATGAATTTGGTAAAGTAGCAGGATACAAAATTAATGCACAGAAGTCTCCTGCATTGATATACACTAATGATGAAAAACCTGAAAGAGAAATTAAGGAAACACTCCCATTTACCATTACAACAAAAAGAATAAAATACCTAGAAATAAACCTACCTAAGGAGACAAAAGATCTGTATGCAGAAAACTATCACACTGATGAAAGAAATCAAAGATGATACAAACAGGTGGAGAGATATACCATGTTCTTGGATTGGAAGAATCAACATTGTGAAAATGACTATACTACCCAAAGCAATCTACAGATTCAATGCAATCCCTATCAAACTACCAATGGCATTTTTCACAGAACTAGAACAAAAAATTTCACAGGAGATAAACCCACACACATATGGTCACCTTATCTTTGATAAAGGAGGCAAGAATATACAATGGAGAAAAGACAGCCTCTTCAGTAAGTGGTGCTGGGAAAACTGGACAGCTACATGTAAAAGAATGAAATTAGAACGTTCCCTAACTCCATACACAAAAATAAACTCAAAATGGATTAGAGAACTAAATGTAAGACCGGACACTATAAAACTCTTGGAAAGGGGCTTCCCCGGTGGCGCAGTGGTTGACAGTCTGCCTGCCAATGCAGGGGACATGGGTTCGTGCCCCAGGCCGGGAAGATCCCACATGCCACAGAGCAGCTGGGCCCAAGAGCTATGGCGGCTGAGCCTGTGCATCCGGAGCCTGTGCTCCGCAATGGGAGAGGCCCGTGTACCGCAAAAAAAAAAAAAAAACACTCTTGGAGGAAAACATAGGAAGAAGACTCTTTGATATAAATCATAGCAAGATCTTTTTTGACCCACCTCTTAGAGTAATGGAAATAAAAACAAAAATAAACAAATGGGACCTAATGAAATATAAGCTTTTGCACAGCAAAGGAAACTATAAACAAGACAAAAAGCCAACCCTCAGAATGGGAGAAAATATTTGCAAACAAAGCAACTGACAAAGGATTAATCTCCAAAATATACAACCAGCTCATGCATCTCAATATCAAAAAAACAAACAATCCAATCCAAAAATGGTCAGAAGACCTAAATAGACATTTCTCCAAAGAAGATATACAGATTACCAACAAACACATGAAAGGATGCTCAACATCACTAATCATTAGAGAAATGGAAATCAAAACTACAATGCGGTATCACCTCACACCAGTCCGAATAGCCATCATCAAAAAATCTACAAACAGTAAATGCTGGAGAGGGTGTGGAGAAAAGGGAACCCTCTTGCACTGTTGGTGGGAATGTAAATTGATACAGCCACTATGGAGAACAGTTCGGAGGCTCCTTATAAAACTAAAAATAGAGCTACCAGATGACTCAGCAATCCCACTACTGGGCATACACCTTAAGAAAAACATAATTCAAAAAGAGACAGGTACCACAACGTTCACTGCTGCACTATTTACAATAGCAAGGACATGGAAGCAACCTAAGTATTCTCTGTTGTTTGTAGTGAGGTGGATGGACCTAGAGTCTGTCATACAGAGTGAAGTAAGTCAGAAAGAGAAAAACAAATACCATATGCCAATGCATATATAGGAAATCTAAAAAAAAATAAAATAAAAATGGTTCTAATGAATCCAGGGGCAGGACAGGAATAAAGACACAGACGTAGGGAATGGACTTGAGGACATGGGGAGGGGGAAGGGTAAGCTGGGACAAAATGAGACAGTAGCATTGACATATATATACAGTACCAAATATAAAATAGATAGCTAGTGGGAAGCAGCTGCATTGCATGGGGAGATCAGCTGGGTGCTTTGTGACCACCAGAGGGGTGGGATAGGGAGGGTGGGAGGGAGACGCAAAAGGGAGGGCATATGGGCATATATGTATATGTATAGCTGATGCACTTTGTTATACAGCAGAAACTAATACAACATTGTAAAGCAATTATACTCCAACAAAGATGTTAAAAAAAAAAAGAATTGAAAACAGGTATTCAAACAAATACTGGTACATGAATGCTCTTAGCAGCACTATTCACAATAACCCAAATATCTACCAATGGATGAATGAATAAACAAAATGTCATATACCCATACAATGAAAATATTTTTCAGTCATAAAAATAACTGGAGTACCGATACATGATACAATATGGATGAATCTTTAAAATATTATTCTATGTGAAAGAAGCCAGACTCAAAAAGTCACATCTTGTATGATTTCATTTATATGAAATACCCATAATAGGAAAATCCTAGAGACAGAAAGAAGATTAGTGGTTACCAAGTGCAGGGGTAGAGAGGAAAGGGAGAGTGACTGCTTAATGGGTACAGGGTTTCCTTTCGGAGAGATGAAAAGTCACTGGAACTAGGTGATGGCTGCACAGTGTTGTAAATGTTCTAAATCTCACTGAAGTGTACACAATGATGGTTAATTTTAATAATGTTATACAAATTTTATCTCATTAAAAAAACCAATAGTACTAAGTTTTCACATATCCTTCATTTAGTTACTCCTAATGTTAACATCTAATATAACCACAGTACATTTGTCAAAATCAGGAAGGTCATACTGGTAAACTATTAGGAACTACAGAAAGAAGAGCAAGTTTAAATAAAATCATTTCCCCACAATTCCTCACTAGTGAAGAACACTCCAGTGTCAAAGGCATTCCTATTTATCAAGGCCCTACTTAAATCAGCTTCCTCCAAAAGGCCTTTACTCCTCTCTCACTGTTTCACTATTATACTTTTCTCTAGTAATAGCACTTTAGTTTGCATTATAGTTACTTGAGGAACTATTTCTCTGAGAGTGTATCCTAGGTACCCTGACTCATAGATATTTGTATCTACAATGCCTAACCAGGACCTGGCTCCCAAATACTGGCTGAACTGAATCGTAGTCTTAAGTAGCATCTCCTATTCTTCTCTACTTCTAGTTAGAATTTGCTATTTTTTTCACAGTACTATGTTCCAGTCCAATATGGAAGCATAGATATGTCATCTCCAAAGAGCAATTAAAGGCTAATTAAGTCTAAGTTAATTGTCAACACAGTATCCAATTGAGTAGACAGCAAACAAGGTTCACCTGTGAATTTAGTTTTGAAGTGTTTGGAAAGTGGGAAGAAACAATTGACTAATTTGTTATTGGTAGGTGGATTCTGGAAAAAAGAGTAAGCATTCAACAGGAGAAAATTTTCTCTATGCAAAGGGTTCTACAAACAGTAACTTCTCCCCAGTAACCTTCTTCTACATTCTTTTTAGCACATACTGGGCCTCATCTATAACCTAAACAAGACACTAAAAACCAAACCAAGCAGTATTCCTACAACTTGATTGTATTACTTTAACTAAAACCCCATAATATACGGTTATGATAATAAGAAAATATTAATATACATTGAAAAGTTATATTTAGCATTTGTTGTATGGTAATTCAATACCAAGCATTCATGTCATGTTTTTCTTTCATACTACACAAGGTTAGAAATGCTTAAAATAATTTCAATTAAGTCCAATTTAATAAGCATTGGTTCACTTCTCTTTAAGATATGCCATTTATTCATCAGTTCTTTAAATTCTAAGCATTAAAGTATTTTAAATTACATACAAAATAATCAGGCTCAGGCTAGAGATCCTATGACAAGTTTGACATAAAGTCATTTCAGAAGAGTTTTGCATGTTCCCAACAAATTTGTAATTATATGCTGAAAATGAATTTAAAAAACACAAACTTTTATACAGTTGAGCTCCATGAGGTTAATCGTGTGGCTGTCTTTAATTACTATGCTAGTAGTTATTGATCTAATTTCCCATAGAGTTTTTACAGGTTTGCTTTGAAACAAGTTATAGCTAGAATTTTGGAAAACCTCAACTAACTTGTGACATTTTGTCTTAGGAACTATTTAACAAAACGTACATTTCAAATGAAGAATCTAGAACAGCGATAAAGCAAAAGTCATAAGTGGCAGACTATGGGCCAAATTCAGCATAAAATGTGTTTTATTTGACCTACACATTGTTTAAAAAAGTTTGAATTCAGAGGTAAAACAAATTAAAAATCAGATTTCAAATAAAAATCAGGATTTCCAACTTCTCTTGAAATATCAGAAGGTCTGGCAAGCAACTGGCCCTTTTCACACAGAGCTAGAGCCTCCAGGCAGGTCAAGTCGGAAGCTTCCCAAAGTGTTCACTCACTTTGTTTTCCTTCTGGGCCCCATCAGACACTTGAGTTTGCAACTCATAATAAAATATTAATTGTAATATTGCTATCTTGAACATTTCAAATCAATATTCAAGTTCTTCACAGTATTTTAAGTTTTACACTTGTTGCCTATACTCTGATATTTTACATTAACATCTCTTAAAACGCAGTTAGCAGATTCTTACAGTTTATTTTACATACAGTGTCTATTTACCATTCTGATGACTACCAAAGGTGGGCGGAGAAAGAGCTTTTGATTCTTTCATGGTACATTTTAAGATGACTGACAACTTAAGTTGCCTAAGATAATTAAATTGTTTAAAAATTTAAATAGGTGAAAATAAAATTCATTTCTCCTTCTGCCTTTAATGTTGCTCTTTATACACAACATAGTTTTTCAGTAAGAAGCAGACACCATATTTTTCAAGCAACTATACCCATATAAACTATAATTTCCTTAACTCCATTTGAATGCCAAGGTCACAGATGTAAACTGCTCTGATGACAAAAGAAGAAACAGCAGAGATGAAAAAGTGGGCAGTTCTGAGTCATGTTGAATCTGTTGACATTTCTTGACCTCTGTAGAAAATTCCAATTACTAGTTTGTCCCCAACAGGAAACATAATTATGTCAAGGTGTTCTAATTTGTAGGCATCATCATCTTTAATCTCAAAGAATAGCATTTATCAAAGGATGAATTTAAATGTAATTAATGTCAACTGTAGCTTTTAGTTGCCTATTATGGTAACTGCTCTTATAAATGACTGCTAATCCACTCACTTTTCAATGATCAGCCTACAATGAGTTGCCATTATTTAAGATACCTAGGTAAGGGACTTCCCTGGTGGCACAGTGGTTAAGAATCCGCCTGCCAATGTTGGGGACACGGGTTCAATCCCTGGTCCGGCAAGATCCCACATGCCATGGACCAACTAAGCCTGTGCGCCACAACCACTGAGCCTGTGCTCTAGAGCCCGTGAGCCACAACCACTGAGCCCGTGTGCCACAACTACTGAAGCCCAGGTATCTGGAGCCTGTGCTTCGTGACAAGAGAAGCCACCACATTGAGAAGCCCGCACACTGCAATGAAGAGTAGCCCCCGCTCGACACAACTAGAGAAAGCTCATGCACGGCAACGAAGACCCAATGCAGCCAAAAATAATTGATTAATTAATTTAAAAAACAACAACAACATTCATGTAATACAACTGAACTATTAAAAAAAAAAAGATACCCAGGTAAAAGCAGTTACTAGGAGATAGGTCTAGCATGAAGATGGGTCTAGCATGCTTCTCTAAGCCGCCTAGTCCAGTGGTCTTGAAAACTTTTGTTCCAATAGACTCTTAAAAGAATTTACAAAAACTATATCCTTTAATACCTAGAAGTTCATTTCTAAAAAAGTAATATAAATATTTTCAATGCTTTAAATAGCTACAAAAGCATGTAATCTTTAAACCTATTAGAATTACTGATTTTTTTTTTTTTTTGCGGTATGCGGGCCTCTCACTGTTGTGGCCTCTCCCGTTGTGGAGCACAGGCTCCGGACGCGCAGGCTCAGCGGCCATGGCTCACGGGCCCAGCCGCTCCGTGGCATGTGGGATCTTCCCGGACCAGGGCATGAACCCGTGTCCCCTGCATCGGCAGGCAGACTCTCAACCACTGCGCCACCAGGGAAGCCCCTAATTACTGATATTTTAAAATAAAATGATTACTCTAATTAATGGAACAGAATAGGGAGCCCAGAAATAAACCCACACACTTATAGTCAATCTATGACAGTGGAGGCAACAATATACAATGGAGAAAAGACAGTCTCTTCAATAAGTGGTGCTGGGAAAACTGAACAGCTACATGTAAAACAATGAAATCAGAACATACTCTAACACCATATACAAAAATAAACTCTAAATGGATTACAGACCTAAATGTAAGACTAGATACTATAAAACTCCTAGAGGAAAACATAGGCAGAGCACTCTTTGACATAAATCGCAGCAATATTCTTTTGGATCCATTTCCTAAAGCAAAGGAAATAAAAGCAAAAAATAAACAAATGAGACGTAATTAAAACTTAAGAGCTTTTGCACAGCAAAGGAAACCACTGACAAAATGAAAAGACAACCTACTGAATTGAAGAAAATATTTGCAAATGATATGACTGATAAGGGATTAATATCCAACATATATAAACAGCTCATATAAATAACTCAACATCAAAAAAACAACCAACCCAATTAAAAAATGGGCAGAAGAACTGAATACACATTTTTCCAAAGAGAAAATGCAGATGGCCAACAGGCACGTGGAAAGATGCTAAACCTGGCTAATTATCAGGGAAATGTAAATCAAAACCATAATGAGATATGACCTCATACCTGTCAGAATGGCTATCATCAAAAAGAACACAAATAACAAATGTTGGTGAGGATGTAGAGAAAAGGGAACCCTCGTACACTGTTGGTAGGAATGTAAATTGGTACAGCCACTGTGGAAAACAGTATGGAGGTTTCTCAAATAATAAAAACAGAGCTACCATATGATCCAGCAATTGCACTCCTAGGTATATATATCTAAAACAAAAACACTAATTCAAAAAGATATGTTCATAGCAGCATTATTTATGAAAGCCAACATATGCAAGCAACCTAAGTATCTAACAACAGATGAATAAAAAAGATGTGATATATATATGTGTGTGTGTAACATACACACACACACACACACACATACATACACACAATGGAATGTTACCCGGCCATAAAAAAGAACGAAATTTTGCCATCTGCAGCAACATGGATGGACTTGAAGGGCATTATGCTAGGTGAAATAAGCCAGACAGAGAAAGATAAAAGCTATATATCACTTGTATATGGAATCTAAAAAAAATCAACAAACTAGTGAATATAACATAAAGGAAGCAGGCTCAAAGATATAATACAGAACAAACTAGTGGTTACCAGTGGAGAGGGAAGGAGGAGGGGCAATATAAGGGCAGGGGAGTAAGAGGTACAAACTATTAAGTATAAAACAAGGATATATTGTACAACACAGGGAATAGAGCCAATATTTTACCATAACTATAAATAGCATATAAACCTTAAAAGCTGTAAATCACTATATTGTACACCTGTCACCTTTATAATATTTTATAGCAACTATACTTCAATAAAAAAATTAAAATGACTCTTAAAAATGTGTTTAGTAGAATATAGATACCATACTGATTATTATCCACCATCATCCACATACACCCACAAACCACATAAAAAAGCTCTTCTTCTCTTTATCCTTGGACTTGTACTTTATTCTATTTCTGTTATAGAACTTTATCATGATGTAAAATGTTTTTATATCTGGTCTTTTTATGTCTCCAAAGAAATGTACATCTTCAAATTGGTATTTAAATTGGCTTTATGCATCCAGGTGTTTTAAAAAAAAATCTCTTTGAGATTGAGTTATTTTAACTACTACTGTACAACTGATGAAAAAGCTTTGATAGCTTATTAAATCAAAGGTAAAATTTCATTGGAAATGCATTTTTTTGAAGAAATGAATGGAGCTTTAAAATATATTAATTTACTTACCTTTAGACTAGCATGACACTGCTAGAATGAAACAGGATTCAGCATGAAGTCTACTCCTTTTCTTCATCTTTATAGATACAGATGCTAAGAAATCTTGTTCATATATGTTCATTAAAATCTCCATGGAAATTTAATATTAATCTTAATTTTTTAGGTATGATAAATACACTGTAATTATGTATTTTAAAAACACCCTTATTTTTTAGAGATATAACTTAAATATTTATGGATTAAAAATGTCTGGGGAGGGAGTTAGAGAGAGAAATGAAGGAAAAGTTGTGAATGAAATAAGACTGGCCAAGAGTTGCTAACTGTAGCTGAATGACAGGTGTATTATATGCAAATTCATTGTCCTATTTGCTCTACCTTTGCATATGTTTAAATTTTTCCATAATGAAAGTAAAAAAAAAAAAAGAATTTAGAGCTGCTGATTTAGCTCATTCAATTTATGTAAAATGCCTGGTATATAATCCAGTTAGCAAAGCCAGTCCTCACTGTCAAACCAATCTCCAAATGAAAGTTATTTTCTGTCAGAAAGAGTTTGACCTCATGTTTTCAATTCAAATAAATTTGTTAACATGTGTTTCAAGGAACATTACAAACAGTACTGAAAAAAGTACAGATTATATATTGTAGGAAAGATTACTAAAAGCAGTCAAAATTAAGGTAATTTTGATAAAATTGATTTATCTATTTTCATAAAATAAGTTATAAAAACAAGATAGTAAAGCAACATGCTGTTTCTCTTTAGTGAACTTAAAGCATTGCAATGTAAAGTACAGCTAAAATAATTTATAATACAATAAGTATGATAAAAGACATAACAGTCCATTAAATGTATGTGAATACTGACTCTGGTATCTGGCTTTTGGAGTAAGTAAAAACAGATTATAAAAATGAGAAATCACACAATTTCTTTCTTATTTCTTTAGACATACCAAATTTTTCCCTATGACTTTAATAAATGAGAAAGGTATATACTACAAAAAACTATTTGGCTCAGGAGCCAGCATGTAAATTTATTTTCTATTAATAGGAGAAAGAAAATAGTAAACATTTCATAAGACAAGATAAAATATTTGACTTTAAATGGAATTTTCTTGATATGATTTGATAAAGTAGGTATTATCTACATTACAGAAAAATGCATACCAAATATAAAACAAATTACGTAAAAGTTTTATCCATAGGTTTGGTAGTCCTTGAGAATGTTCTGGTCACATCTGAAACAATCACTGGCATGATCCAAAACTACATAGGCATGAAAAGTACCTTCCTTCCATTTAATTACGTGTCTTAGGGATAGAGTACTAAGAAGAGCTAAAAGGTCTGCTTTGCTGAATTTGGTGTTTCTTACGGATGCTTTGTGCTGTGCTCTCCCAGGACCCTCTCTCAATAATTACAGATTCTTTGACAGTAGTCAGGGAATGCAGGAGGCAAAGTCATTAAACAAAAACTGTCATTACTCCCACAACCCCACTCTAGCACATCTGAATTCAGAACATATCAATGTGGATCAAAATGCTTTCTGCTACCAAGCTTCATCTGAAGAGAAATAGGAAGAAGAAATAGGAGAAGAGGAAGAACTGGAAATTCTATTAGTTTAGTATACCTGTGTTTCGTGCTGTACGGGTTTTTACTCCCCAGGAAATGTACAATTAGTGAGATTTAGGAAGGGTAAAGAACATGGCATTCTTATATGAAGGAGGAGAAAGTTATAGTGAAAATAGGTACGTTTTCAGGCTCATCAATTTTAGGTAGGAGTACCTATGAAACCTGAGGATCTAGTTGCTTAAATGATCTGTGTTTGCATATTCCTTTGCAAGTCTTTACCTATGGTAAAGTAAATAAACACAGCCTACCATGCTGTGTATCCAAAGATGACCACATTATTTCCCATCCCACATGCTCTTTTACATTTCAGTTAAGCCACGCTCACATCTAGAGGTAGAGTACATAATCCTCAAATTCCCTAGAATATTAGCTAATTCTTTGATTAGAATGCCACAGAAGTGATGCTGTTTAACTGCCAGGACCAAGCCTTAAAGAGATCTCCAGCTTCTGTCTATACTCTTGTATTGCTTCTTCTTGGAAAACAACCACTATGCTATGAGGAAGTCTAAGTTAACCATGTTGGAGCACCACCAAGGCCCTCTGTGACTATAACAATGGTAATGGCTATACAGAGTTGAAGGCAGGAACAAAGGCTTTACAATTTGGAAGACCAAGATTCAAATCCCAGATCTACCATTTATTTACATTGCAAGCTTACAGTGGTCACTTAACCTTTGAATTAGCTGGCTCCTTGACAGCGCCTCTTGAACTACACAGCTACCCGTTGTGGGAAAAATATGAGACAACTGATGGAAACTGCCAACCCCAGAGTTACTAAGTAGATATTTTAAAAAGCAAATAGGCTTGTTTAGGATTCTCTTTCTTCTCATCCTTCCCCATCCAACCCTGAGCCTCACAGAGGACAATAAGCTGTGCAATCCTCAGTTATGCCTCTTCAGGAGGGGCATGGTGAGGAGTACAACACATGAGAGAAGAGTGGGAAAAGAAGCATGGCTGAAGAACAGTTACATTGGTAAATACTTGATGGGTTATTCACTCACTCTTGGGCCTTGATTAGAATTCAAAGGTATGGGTCAGACCAGATAAATCTTAAGGACCTCTTAGAAATAGCACCTTATGTTCATAAGAGAAAATGTGGCCATTTCTTTCAGCCATATCCTTACTTTGTCCAAATGTTCCTACCTCCACAGGGTGTGCAACAGTGATATTACACCTGAAAGACGGCCCTAGTAGCACTGGCTCCTAGGGCAGGAAGACAGAAGAGTAGGCAGTCTGAGGAGAAGCATAGGCCCCCATCTCTACTCAGGACTACTATGGAACTCAGGAACTCATGCAGCTCAGAGCCTAGGCCTCCAGACTGTTAAAAATCAAGTATTTGTAGGGCATTTTCAACAGAATATACATTTTTAAAACATACAATAGGACTCTAATGAAAGAGAACTTAACCTGTATTTTCAGGAATTATAAATTATTTTGATTCATTTTACCCTAAATTGAAATGATAATATAGACCAAGCTTACTCAAAGTCTGCTCTATACACATAGCTTCTCTAACTGTGCTTGTTTGTTTTTCTTTTTCTAATTTTTATTGTGGTAAAATATATATAACATAGAAGTTACCATCTTAACCATTTTTAAGTGTACAGTTCATTGGTATTCTATGCTTGCCTTTTTGGTTTTTTTTTTTTTGTGGTACGCGGGCCTCTCACTGTTGTGGCCTCTCCCGTTGTGGAGCACAGGCTCCGGATGCGCAGGCTCAGTGGCCATGGCTCACGGGCCTAGCAGCTCCGTGGCATGTGGGATCTTCCCGGACCGGGGCCCGAACCCGTGTCCCCTGCATCGGCAGGCAGACTCTCACCCACTGCGCCACCAGGGAAGCCCTCTATGCTTGTTTTAAAATGGACTTTTTTCAATACATGCAAATCGTAAAATAAAACAAAATGGTTTCCTCTCAAAGAAGGAAACAAAATTTTGATATATGCTAATAGAAATATGTTGAATTCAAAACACTTTTAAATATCATCAATATTAATGATGAACAATTACCGTTGAATTTACTTGCACAAAAACTCAAAAGAAGCTCTCTTTCTAAATGATTACTACAAAGAAAACATATCTTAAAAACTGTAAGATTTAACTAAAAGCAAAGTGAGTAAATTTTGAGAATAACCTCTTAAATTCACTTAGAAACAATCAAAAGTTCACTTACATACAACACTGCCAACCAGAACATAAAATAAAGCAGTATAATAAATCACCAGGGAATCAAGCGTCATTTAATTGACTCCCCAAAAGCTTCTGGTGGGACTCCAGGAAATAAAATTATGGATCCTTGAATAACAAGTCACTTGAAATAATCACAGCATATACAATTCTAAGTTATCTGCTAAAGCTTTCACTATTTCTGTGGCTTAATTTTGAAAAGAAAAGGTTTAGGCGAGAAACGAGAGAATCAATGAATTTATCTCCAATAGCAAAGTTTCTTTAGGAAAAGAGAAAAGTTATAAAACTGATGCTCTGTTTCTATGGAAATACCAATAAAAAACTTATTTCTTAAGTCCTAATAGATTCCTTTAAACAACAATGCTCAAAATACAAATGGTGTATAAGGTGAGAAAGGGAGGGGCTTGCTAGGGGAATTCTAAGAAAATATGAATCATCTCAAAGCTACCTTTTTCTGTTAAGACTATGAGTACTAATGCTGACTATAAAGTTAAAAGCTGTCCTGATGATTATTTGGTTTTCTTTTGTGTTATAAATCTCTTAATTTTCATATTTTTTCTAAATAGATTTAAATGACAAATATCATTTTTTCATTAAGATAAATATTTGCAAAATTTTCTGTAAGGCACCAGCAAACAAACAAATCAGCAGTAAAAATGAAGGGTGATTTAATAAATCAGTCATTGGTTATAATGTAAGAAGATTACATAGAAAAACAGGGATTTATTCCTTCTGAATTGAGATTAAATACCTATACTTAAATAGAAGATAGTTTTTTCTGCTAATGGAGGAAAAATATCCACTCACATAAATAAGTTAAAAATGGCTGCTTTCAGTGCCATTAATATTCCATTCAAAATATTCATGCAAATGTTTGTGAAGTAAATGGAGTATGGCAAAAGTGCTTGTTTGTCACATACCTGGATTAATATTCCCAGGTATACAACTTGGGCCTGACCCAGTAATGTGTTTGAACTCAGTATATGAGTCACAGAAAATATGAACAGACCAACATTACATTTGGCTTTGATTAAAATTACAGGTACAAGTGTTTTCACGTCAATACTAAAAACAATATCCTGAATGCTTATGCAACATCAGTTTCAAATACCCTTTTACAGAAAATGCTCATTAACGATAACCTCATCACTGCAAAAGCTGCTCTAACACTTAATAGCTAGGTGTTATTTCTAAGTAATGTGGCACATTATTACATTATTTCAAGTCATTATAAAGTGAGATGGAGGCGCAAACTGAATCCTCACCTTTGTACATTTAACGCACTTCAATTATCTCTGGCACCTCAGCAGAGGTTTAGCACCCTTCCTGTCCCTATCAGATAACCCCCACAGTACCAATTAAAAGGGATTCTTCTACCTATCACTGTTTCCAGCTTAGGCTGACCATCTGCACCCTTACTCCAGCCGAACTGATGTTAGTTTTACCTGTGGGCAATCTCCTGTTTCCATGCCTGTACTGGGCCACTTACAGCCATGGGCTTTCCCGCACAATCCCATGGGAGCATTTAGCATTCTATTTAAAGACCATTGCAAAATTTCCCATAAAATTAAGGTGCTAGCCAAATTTAATTAAATTTAAGATAATCTTGGGTCTGGCATAAATAAGCATAATATTTAAGTTGCAAAAGTTGGTTAGATTCCTTAATAGACTGGGCTGCCAATAGACTTTTAAGTCTTTAATAGACTTAAAAGACTGGGCTGCCAATCATTAGTCATGCAAATGGTCCAAAATGTCAATACTAATGGCTTTTTCACTTATACACCTAATCATATATCTGTAACATAAAATTGATATGGCGAAATACATTTTTCTTATTTTAGTAACATATTAATGCTTGCCCCCATAGAGACATATTCAGCTTTCTGTTGTCTGAATAATGATAACGCAAGCAATAGTCATCCTAACAATGTTCTTGACAGAAATTCCTTTCTGTCAATTTTTATAACTTCATTTTAAAAGTTATCAGGACAAAGGTAACAGGATAAATCTTGGATACAAACTTGTTACCTATAATATGGTTAGCTACTATTGTTTAATCTGTAACTGAAGTTTAAATGAGAAATATCATAAAATAGTAGAGAATTACTCCAGTATACTGTAGTATGCCAGAGAATAATGTATAAAAAATAAAAGTGAATATATCTTTAGGCAGAATAAGTTTTTGGGTTTTTTTTTGCGGTACGCAGGCCTCTCACTGTTGTGGCCTCTCCCGCTGCGGAGCACAGGCTCCGGACGCGCAGGCTCAGCGGCCATGGCTCACGGGCCTAGCCGCTCCACGGCATGTGGGATCTTCCCGGACCGGGGCACGAACCAGTGTCCCCTGCATCAGGAGGCGGACTCTCAACCAGTGCGTCACCAGGGAAGCCCCAGAATAAGTTTTTAAAGAAGCATCAGAGGAAAAAAAAATCTAACATAGAATTCAGAACAAATAAATAAACTATGACATTATCACACAATATCTAGTAGTTTTTACTTTTTCAATTATCTACAATAGCTGTTTCATAAGTTTAAATTTCCAAAGGTCAAACCACATCACATTAAAAATATTCCAAGTATTTCTTTCACTAAAATGGAGATTACCATGAAATAAACCAGGCCAGAAGTCACCATCACATTCTCAATCACATGTCTACCCAAGACAAACAAGCAGGGCTTGCTATGGTAGGAGTCACCTGTGCCTTCCCCTAGCCCACCCACACTCAGTTCCTCCCAGACATGGCCGCAAAGGCAAAGCAAGATCTCCATCCAACTGGTCTCTAAAGCAGGGTTCTCTTCCAGGTACTTTTCAAAGTTTGAGGAAAAAACAGGTTTCTCATTAAAGATTCACAGCAAGTCTTTCAAAGGTCACTATGACTAGCATAAAAATACTCATATTCTTTATGGAAAACTTTTAAGAAAAAGTGATAGGAAATGTAACAGTTTCACCTCAGAATAGCTCACATTTTGATAATTTACTTGTCTTTGTGCCTGTGCATCACATTTCAGAAACTAATCATAAAAATACATTACGTCTCCAAAACACAGAGGGAAAATTCATTAGATTTATAGTGCCTGGGAAGACAGATTGATAAAGGTGGTTCTCTGTACTTGCTGGAAAGTCAAAAAAATAAATAAATGTGTTCTGTACTCTTAAAATGTTTGCCTTATCAAATACAGAAAAAATTAACCAAGTTGAAGGTATCTCATGAAAAGTATCTTGCTATCATGAATTCTTGTGTTAGGAAGGCAGTTCTATTTAAATCTAGAGGAATTATAATGGAGATCTTTGAAATGCAAGATTCCAGGCAGTTTTCCCTAAGAATGGCATTCTTGGATAATAAGAGAATCCTAGCATACAAACTGATCAAGGATAGAGTATATATGGAAAAGTCTCCAGAGCTTAGAGAAGGAATGTTTATATTTTCAGGCAATTATTAATTGCTCATTGAACAGAAGGAACAAGGCTTATCAATGAACATCTGGAAGCTAACATGACTAAGGTAGAGAACTCAATCAAGACGGCAGCTATACATACTATTTAAATTAAGTCTTTCCATTTCTAAAAACATCCAATGAACCAATATTTAAATGGGGACTTGCAAAGTTTGCATCTCTAATTTCCAGAGGGATAAAAGGATTAAACTGGCTCTACACAGAAACCAGTCGCAGATCAAATCCATAGTGTTTGAGAAAGCTTATATGTTGACCAAATGTCCTTTTAAAAATCTTAAACAAGGATTTCCAATGAGCTGGGGTTTTTTCGCCCAATGGTTAAAGCAATCCGTTCACATTAGATACACAGTCCCTCCAACAGCAACATGTACAATTAATTACATGGATATAATAATATTTACTCACCCTCCTAATAGTATTTGTGGCTGGTTGGATTCATTTGTGATACCAAATATATCAGGAATTAAATCGGCATTGAAGCTAAAAAGAAAACATTAAAGACATTAAGCAGCTATTTTATTAAATTCTCACTTCTAATTTAGTTTAAAAAGAAAAACAAACTTTGGGGAGGTGTGGTAGACATACAACAGTCAGTATCTGTTGCAATCAATGGAATGTCAGATGTGACGTGTTTCACTCTGAGGCCAAAGTGTTTAATTTTCGTTATTGGACCCTCCAGTCATCTTGGCAATGAGAAGAACATGACGATACAGCTCCACAGACGATGAGGCCTGTAAGACACTCTGAGAGCTGGCAAAAGAGCCTATCACTGACCCACACTGGACCTGCAGTGTGAGCAAGAAATAAACTTTTGTTGTGAGATTTTGGTGTTGTCTGTAACCTCTACATAGCCTAGCCTGTCTCTGAGTGATAAGGAAACTGTTATTTCAGAATCATGACCCTCCTTATTTAGTCAGATAGGCTTAGGAGAAATAACCCACAAAAGTAATCCCTAGTTGGTATAAAAATTTATACTAGCCACTGAATATTGTAACAACAATGAAAAACACCCAATTATAAAAAAAATCAAGCTGAGCACCTTTAAAAAGATTAATCCGTGAATTAAAGTTCAGACATCTAATGGTTACTGACCTATTGATGTATGACTATGATTTTAATAACTGTACAAAAGGCAGCACTGGAAACAAGAATGTGGCTATACATTGTTTACTCACCGAAATGATATCTACATCATTACCAGAATCCTAACAGAAATTTGGATTAACTTTATCCTGGTACATGAGTCTACTTTGAGGAGATAAATGATAATACTAAGGAAGAGTTGTGAAAAGGACAAAGTTTCTCCTTAATACAGAAATCTTTCTAGGTCTCTAGAGGAAATCCTCTACCCTTTGTATCTGTCAATCAAGCACTAACAGTTTTATCCAAAAACAGTTTTCTTAGTTGAGTAACGACACGGCTAGGATCAACAAAGATCCATCATGGACACATTCAAAGCTTTTAAAACAAAACCAAAAAGACAAATCTCTCCCTCTTTGCAAAATAATGAATTTCACCTTTCTCTTTCTTCCATCATGGCAAATAAATATATAATTCAGAGGACAGGCCCCTATCAGCTTTAAATGAAGAATGAATTTAGAGTCAATACAACTTAGCAAAGTAGTTTCCTATGTGAAAGATTTTATGTTTGTAAGTTTAAAATCATTCAAAGGGAAGCAGGCACATACTTACTCCATAATTAATGGTTCATCCTGAAAAGTCCTATTGAGTATGGTCATATTGCAAGGATCTGTTAAAAAAAAAAGAAAATATATAAATGAAAAGGCATTTTATAACACATTATTTTTGATATTTGCACTTAGGGAAAAATACTCTTTCATTCTTTTCAAAATTCATCTCTAATTAATTCCAACTATTAGCATTAATGAGCCACTATAAATCTAACTTAAATGGACATCAAGTTTGTAAAGATATATTGGGAGAGTTTATTCTACAGTGAAGACCAGCATTACAATAACTTCCTTTTGAGTCTTCATTCTGAAAATCTCTTAGATGAGTCTTCTTTATATACAATTTAGCAGTAGAGCAGTTGACAATTAAGGTTTTGATATAAAGAACCCAATACATGCAAAACTACTAGACTCTAAAACATCCATGCCCTCCTCTCCTCCTTTCTTCAGTCTGGCTCCATGAACAAAGTTGTCCATTTAGGTATAATTAATTGGCTTTTCAGATAAGACTTGAAGATTTGTGGGTAGATATGGTAGACTGACTCTCAACCTTTACTCTAAACTTTTTGTGCTTTCCTGTTCTGGGGAGACTAGAAACCAAAAATAGCATTTCTCAGATATCCTTGCATTTAAGATTCTAAATAAAATGTAAGCCTTGCTAATTAGATATGGTGAGTTTTCCAAGGCAGGAATGAGGTGAAGGTTGTGTTTCTGCCATTTCTGTCTTAATGTCTGATCACTGAATTGTAGTACTAAGAGGGAGGGTGCATGGCATCCATTTTGCTGGTGAGCAAGTGTCATTCTGGCACCTGTTGTGCAACTTGCCACTTTCTGATGGTAAAAAGGCAATAGCTTCTTTGAAGGCTTTGAGGATTGTTCCTGAAAGTTCAACCTCGTGTGTGTTCTTTAGCCATTACAATAACTCTGTAAAGCATAAAAAACCTTTAATAAATTCTCTCTTCCTTAAGCTAAGAAAGTAGATTTTGTTCCCTGGAGCTGACTGCAGACCAGTTCTAGGTTGAAATAGAAGAACCAGAAAACAGACTTTTAAAGAAGTTTTTAGAGACAATTACTGACACTCAAGAACTGCATTTTTGAACTGATTTCTTAACATTATTTTTGTTACACTGACCTAAGAATACCAGGCATATTTCTCCTTTAATATCCAGTGATAAATATTAAAAACTCTTAAAACAAATTCACCTAAGGTTTGATTCTGTCCCCAGAAGATAATAGCTCCTAATTCACCGTTGGCGTGATTTTTGGGAAGATATGTCAGAAGAACATCCATTTGTGAATCTCCATCATAATCCCCCGGGACTACACTTGTTATCAATGTACTGTGATTCCTAAAAGAAACAAACATTTTAATAAACAAACATTCCGGTAGAGCTATAATAGAAAAGTACACTTCTATATTTATTCCATACAAAAATATTTTCCATGCAAAATTTAAAAATTCACAGAACTGATTAATTACATTCTGTTCTTTAATAGCTTATCATCCTTCATGTATGTAGGCCTCTTTGGTCTATGAAAGAATTCAGGATGGATGCAGATGGTTTTAAGAAACAAGAAAAAGTTGAAATATTTATTAAGAGGAAGCACAGTTTTATGTTCAAGCATTGGCTTAATCCTTTCACCTAGTTCTTTTGTCAAAGATACCAGGACACATGGATGGTGTTTATACGAATGGAGGCTCAAAGGACTTCCCTGGCAGTCTAGTGGTTAAGACTCTGGGCTTCCAATGAGGGGGTGGGGGTCAGGTCCCTGGTCAGGGAACTGTAATAGCACAGTGCGACCAAAAAAAAAAAAAAAACAACATAAATGGAGGCTCATTATCAATTGCTAAAGCACTGAAGGTATCACTGATTTTATAAAAGATATTATCTATAGATTACTTAATTTTAGATTTTAATGCAGATTTGAAATTTACAGTGAAAACTTGTCATTTTATTTCAAGATTTGCAATGAAAAATAAGTTCTTTTTGACCAAACCTCGCAATACACTATCAAAACATACATACCTAATTCTACATTTTTAATAATAAAATATTCTAAAATGGTTTACATTAACCTTGAAAACTTAACAAAACATTCTGGAGTCTTGTCATAATGCTGTCTGAGTGACCCAATCAAAAAATAGGCCTTAAATTCAATTTACATTTAATTCTACTTAAGAACAAATAGCAAGACAGTAAGTTTCCAAACAGCCTATGGATAATTATTTTCTAAACGGCATCAAGAATATAAAAATATATATAATAGGTTTTACTTAAAGTGAAAATGAGGAAAATACTGACAAGGGTAAGACTAAGAAAAACAACAACATAATAGCTTTATTTTAATTCAGCTACTTACTATGTCTCAGATATTACATCAAGTACTTAATAGCTATTATCTGATAATCTCCATCACCTGAAATAGGTATCGTAATTCTCACTGAACAGACCAGGAAACTGAGGTTGAAGTAGCTTTCATTGTTAAACAGCTAGTTAAATGGAATAGCTGGAATTCAAATTCAGTTGGGTTGGCCTCTAAAATTGATCCTCACTATGATAAAATATTTTTTGTAATGCCAGTTTCCTCAAAGAATTCCAACAATGCTTTAACCTTTCCATGAAAAATAACTGGTCTTTAAAAATGATGATATAGCAACTGCACGTGCGACTATGTAGCAAGCTGCATCTAAGTGTATACCTCTGTATGTGTACCTGTGTATGTATGCATGTGCAGTCATACAAATGCTGAACATACCTGGCAGTAATACCTGTTCAAATAAATTAATGATTTGGGGTCAAAAAGTACCTTGAAATAGTCAGTAATATATTACAAAGGACTAGATGGGAACTTAACCTGATCAGGTTTTATTCCTAAAATTGCCCTTCTTTATGGTTGTAAAAATAGGAATTAGAACTTTACAAAATAACAGACTGACACACGAATTTATCTCTTCTTCTTTAGAACCTACTTCTAGGTTCTAAAGAACCTAGAAGAATGAAGAAGAATCTTCTTCATTTAGAACCTACTAAAATGATATGGAATTTTTTTTAAAAAAAAAAGCATAACCCTCAAAGACAAAGAGATCATGAAAGGGTCTGCCTTAGCAGGGCAAGGAAACTACAGTTGGCCCTTGAAGAACACGTGGGGTTAGAGGCACTGACCACTTGCAGTCGAAAATCCATAGCTGGTATAACTTTATACTTGGTCCCCCACATCCTTGGTTCTACATTCACAGATTCAACCAACTGGGCATAGTGTAGTACTGCAGTATGTATTTAGTGAAAAAAAATCTGTATGTAAGTGGACCTATGCAGTTCAGACCCATGTCATTCAATGGTCAACTGTATAAGCTGAAGTGCTTGGAGAAAAGGCTCAAGAAGCTTTTTGCCCTGAAGAACCTCTGAAAGGCTCAGAATTTGGAGTCATCTGAAATAGCAGAAGACAAAAGTAAGATGTAAGGCTGAAAACACCTTTTCTGTGATGGTCCCTTCTCCTTCTTGCTCAGCATGCCAACAACCAAGTAGTTTTCAGGCATTAGAGATGTAAGTTACAGGAGAGGGTAAGATATTGGCCTTACGCTAAAAACAGGGAGTTAATGGAAAGTCTACAAAGGAAGTTTGGCCCTTGCCCTCAACTTTGCCAAATTCCTAGGATGCCAGTCAGCCAGGAACATATCCACAGGGCAGGAGACAGGAGGTAAGTCCCATTACGCAGAGTTTCCAATTAGCTCTTTAGTACCTTATTCTTGATATAGTATAATAAAGAGTTACCTGCCTTTTAAAGAAAACTATGAGTATTAAAGAGAGCCAAAACAAATACTAATAAGGAATCTGAAAAAAAAAGAGATAACAGAGGAAACAAAAGAAAACTTCAAAACTACACTTGAAGACATAAGAAAATACATCCATTAAAAAAAAAAGAACAGCATGCTAAGAGAAAAGAACAATAAGAGAACAAAGAAAACTTCTTGGAGATAAAAAGAAAATATGACAGCTAACATAAAACTATTCAATAGAAGGCCGAAGATAAAATTAAGAAAACTTCCCACGGGGAAAAAAACACAAAATGACAAAAACACAAATGAAATAAAGAAATAAAGGATGGAGTTAGGCAGTCCAATAACCAACTAGTAGGAATTCCTGAAAGAGAAAACAAAAAAAATAATCAGAGAAATAACATAAGAACAATTCAAAAAGGTCCCAAGTATAGAAGCCTCTAGCTTGAAGGGAGGCTAGAATAATGAATGAAAAATAGTCTACACCAAGACATATTATGAAATTTCAGAGAAAAGGGATAAAGAAGAGACCCTAATAGCTTCAAAAATTAAGTCATATTTGAAGGATTAGGAAAAAGAATAGCAATGGATTTAAAACCTGCAACCGATGAAGCTAGAAAACTACAGGCCAATCAAAGAGTGAGTAGAAAAAGGTTTTGGAAATGGAGGGACATCCTTTCTCAGGAATTTCTTGAAGGATACACTCCAGTGAAGTAAATGAAGAAGCAAAGAACAAAATGGCACAGGATCCAAGAGATAGGGATCAAACAAAGAATGACAAAGGGAAAGTCTCCAAACAGTAACTCTGCAGAAGGCCTAGAGAATGAATTCAGATTGGGGAGGAGTGCAGAGGACTCAATGGGAGAAAGAAAAAGCACAACAGGTATATGGCAGGTATGATGGAACATCTGCAAAGAAATTAAGGATAGGTACACAGAAAACAATGCAATTTATTTTTTAAAAAACAATCATTTACTTTGGAGGGAAAAACCATAGAGAAATGAAATACTGTATACTGCTTGGCTCTGAAGTACACATAATCTACAGGGCCAGAATTTATACAATGATTACTGACCAAGCTAAAATATGATATAACTATATGGAGATGGAGCCAATTTAAAGATGCTAAATCTTTGTCTATGCTAACAAAAAATCCAAGAGATGAAGATGGTAACTCAAGAAATTACAGTATAAAAACTTATTTTAGAATATGGAAATAAACATCAGAAGAAACAGCTCAAAGTTTTAAAAGTGGTTGCATTTGAGAGAGGAACAGGGGAGAGGGGGAAGAATACAGTGAAGGACAGTTAGTTTTTCAAAACTGTACTAAATAAATACAAGAGTTTCTAACTTTTATAAGTATATAAAACAACATTACATTAATCAAAGAAAAATTAATTGGGATTTTTAAAAAACTCAGTGGAACCCAAGTCTTTAATAGTCCACAAATTCCTTAACTTTTAATCTTCCATTAAAAACCACTTCTAGGCAGTTCCTTTCTTGGATGTAATATTTATCAACTTCTGTTCCCTCCCCACTCCAAGCACGCTGACATCCAGTATCAAGGAACATTTCTCAAAAGGTATAATCTGTTTATCCATCTATAACTTTCCCCTCAACGCCTCAATGTTCTAACTCAAGGCCAATTTTTTTTACATATGTTTGAGTTTAAGTTAAATATTGTAGAATCTGAGCACTCATTACCCAATATGAGGACTTCTTAAATTTTTCGCACAGTTTCCAAGTAATCTCTGATCTTTCTACATACCAATTCATCCTGCACATGGTTAACGAGTAAATCAAATCAATTTAAAATACCGTTTTCACCACCTCTCCTTTAAACAAGAACCTGTAATGATTCCCCACTTTTCTCAGGATTGAGGTCAATTCTTTCTGATACTTATGAAGGTTCCTAGTCTGCCCTGATCTCATCTTCCTAGTCCATAACTTTCCAAAGTATACCCTCCACTTCTGTCAGGCAAATCTTTCCACCTCCTCTTCACAACCTGCTGTTTTTACTACCATCTCTTGTTAATGCTGTGTCCTGAAGCTTGAAAGCCCTCACCTAAATTTTACTTATCTTAAGGTCAAGCACAAGTCCCATAACTTTCTAGAAGCTGCCACTTTAGCCTGCACTGACTCATCTCTTCCTCCAGACAGTGATCAATCCTTGCTTCTTATAGTTTCAAAACTGTGTTGGCTCACTATCGATGATGGTCACTGTGCTTCATGCAATGCCAGTCATATAAAAAAAAATAACTATTATTTGAACATTTAAAAAATTCAGTTTGATTTTAATTTCCTCAAAATCAAGCTGAGTCACCTAGCAGTCACCACCTATCAGTCAATAAATGAAAAATTAGAACAGAGTTCATTGACCCCAGTGCAAACTCCTCCCTCAGACCACCAAGGACAAAGTTGATCTGATGAGCCTGTGACTGAGCTGCTCCCACAGGCACACTCAGGATGAGGGACAATCCACTCAGGATGAGGGACAATCCCCAAGACATTCAAGAAAGCATATCAGATTGCAAGGGACTGAAAGGTGTTTATGTAGGAACAGACCCGGTTCCACTCAAAATTATTTATTTATTTTTTAAAGCAAATCATTTTTAAACTTTGGTACGCTCACTAATTTTCCTAACAAATTACTTGCTTCATACCTCATAACTAGTGGTTTTGTACCACAACACCACTTCAGAGTAAAACTGATTTCAAAGACAATCCAACTAGTTACTGCATATCTATTATTACACTAATGACCGTTTCACAGAAACAAATACATTTGTACTTACTTCAAGGATACCTTTACTTTGGGTTTAAAATAGGGTGCGTTCTGGTCTGCCAAAAAGACGATTAAATCATTTCCTAAAAGAAGCGAGTATACATTAGAAAAATGATTCCCAGTGAAACATACGATTAGTGGTTACAAGAAGCTTTCTGGGCACTGTTTTCAATAAGAAAACTTTTATTTTACTCCAGTTCGTCTGCCCTCTCAAGGTTGGTCCTATTAGACTAATGGAATGGAGATTCCTAACAGTATATCACAAATTCAATATTCAAAGCAGCAGGGAAACTAGAAGGATGAACAAGGAAAAATGTAGTTGGTCAAGGCAAATTGAAGCCAATGGCTTCTGCCAGGAGTCAGACTGATTGACTTAAAGGAAGCATATAAAGAATATGCTTTATAACTATGCTACGTGTTAAGTCTCGTCTTCCCCAAACCTAACAACTCAGCCTCTTATAAGGCTGTTTAGTCCATTGCACAGATGCATGACACCAAGGACACAGAAACTCCTACTGTGGGTATCTGACTAGTAACTAGGACATGATGTCATAGTTAAGCAGAAAAAGCTGAATCCTCCAAGACTACCCTCTTGTGGCTCCTACAGAACCATCCCCCAGGTTGATGCATTTCTGGAGTTCAATGAGCACTCATTGGATCAGATTTTTGAAATTGTTTAGTCAAACACAGGGCATCTTTAAAGGGGAGAATCTCTGTCTCCAGTTTGGGTGGAGTGGCTATAGGTTAGGCAGTATACACCCTTCTTGCAGTACATGGAGTCATACAAAGATGGGGAAATACCCAACGTCCACAAGAGGCTCTGGAGTCCTGAGAAGGACTCCAAGAGATCTGGGCCAAGATCCTGTCAGTCAAACTCTATGAGTGCTTCACTTCCTTCTTTCACAGCCTTGACCTTAAACAGTACCTGCTTTGTGGGTACTAGAGAATACTAAGACCCTCTAATGCCCATTGTCAGCATCAAGATTTACAAAAAAAAGTTTGTTTAGTGATGGTTAAAGCCAAGAACTCCCAAGAACCTCAAGCTGGAAAAGAAAACACAGATTTGGAAGACTAGGGTGGTGGCCAAAGCAAGGAAGTCTTTTGCACACAAAAGACTACGGCAGCCCAGAAGAGAGAAAAACCTGCAGTTTGAGAACCCTTTTCCAAGGAGACACTGGGTTTATTAGTAGTGCCTGTGAAATACTTGAGAGAATTGTGGAGTGTTTAGGCCCTTGGGAAGGAACAGTAGTTTCCAAGAAAGCTGGGATCCTGACAAAGGGAGGGGAGGGTGAACAAGGTAACTGAAGAGGGAGGGAGAAGTCCTCTACGAGAGGAAATTGTCAAGTCGCACGTTTTCCAGTTCATCAAAGGGGAAGGGAGACTGGAGGAAATACAGCAGACAGGAATGAAGGGACCTTGGGAGGGAACGTAAAGGCAAGCTACAAAGACTACTGGGAATCAGGAAGGACTTTGCAAGGTGATTCCATGAGAAGGGCGGAGTGCGTGAGTGACGGCCGCGGTCGTCTCAGGAAAAAAACCCAAAAAACCGGGGTGTTTCCAGTGCTTGCGGGGGTGGATCAAACGGTGGAGTGGTCAGGCCAGGACCTGGGTTTGGAAAAGATGGGGAAAAAAAGGCAAGCTGCAAGGATGCTGGAAATAAAGGGGGAGAGGGCTGGGAGAGAAGGGCCGGGAAATGCAGGAGGACCGAGAATCCGGGCAAGGGGTGTGGGGAACACTGGGAGGGGCACGCGAACAGAGGGAGGGCCGGGCAAGCACTGACTTTCCCGCAGCACGAAGAGGTCCGTCTGTTTGTCAGAGTTGAGGTCTCCGAAGGCCGCCAGGGTGCCCCAGGCCTCGGCCCCAAAGAGCTCGGCCGTGACGTTGTGCAGTGCCCGCGCCGGGACCGGCCCGACTCCCAGCAGCGCGAGGCCCCCAAGCAGCGGCGCCAGCAACACCCAGGAGCCCAGCAGCCGGCGTGCCGACGCCATGGCAGCCCCTCGGCCCCCGCCCGCCGGCCCACTGCTGCGCTTGACGGCAGCCGGAAAGCACCGTGCCGCCGGCCGAGAGAGAAAGAGCGTAGCCCAGACGCCCGTACGACCGCGGCCAGGCCCTGTCTCACTCTCCCGTAGGGCTGCCCCACTGACGCTCGGGAGGCCGCGAAGCTAGGTTGAAGCTCACCCTCGCGCTCACTTCCGGCCGGTGCGCCTCCCGACAGTGTCGCGCGGGGGGGCGGGGCCGGCCGGGAGGAGCTGACAGGCGGCCCCGGGGGCGGTGGCCAAGACGGCGGCTCGAGCGCGATGGCGGGGCTCGTGGCCGAAGTGAGCTGGAAGGTCTTGGAGCGAAGAGCCCGGATCAAGCGCTCAGGTTTGGCTGGCTGGGGCGCCACCCCTTTCCCCCGCACCGTAGAGGGTACTCCCCCTCAAGAGCCTTGGGCAGGAGGCAGATGGGGGTCCTGGAATGAACCTGTGCCCGCGTGTTTCCCCTTGAAAGCAGACGGTGGTCCCTGACTTCCTCTTGATGTCTTTCCCCATTAGGTGGTGGTCCCACCTTTGCTCCGTTTTGCTTCCCCAACTATATTTCGTGTGTGTTCCCTCTCGAAAAGTAGGTGGTGGTGCCGACTTCTCCTGGAGTCTTAGAAATCAGGCGGTGGCCACATTCCCGGGAATCCCCTCTCTGTCTGTATTCCTCCCCTCATTTTTACATGTGACTAGGGTCTGGTCCTAGAAAACTGGCGGCTGCTTGTTGCCTTATTTCGTATCTCCTTTTCACATTACAAGTTCTGAGACTTAGCCAGTTATCTATGTGTCAGAAATTGAGGGAGACCGGGCCTCAGGCCACGAAGGGGGTCACGGTGAGCATAGTTAGGACTCAGAAGGAAGTGGGCCCCTTCCCTGGGCAAGTGGCCCCAGGACGCCTAGTTCCCAGTTGTGGCTCCCAAACCCGAGGCCACCTAGGTCAGAAGACGCTGCGCAGGCAGTTATAGTAGTTACAGTGTCCTGAGCTGACTTGTTCAAATTGCAGAGTCACATTTTGAAGTTAGCACTTGTGGCTGATAACTCATCTGACAGCCAGGATTGAAACTTCTCTTATTCCTGGCTGGCTGGATGTAATCTCGAGCTAAAAAGTGTTCCTATAAACAGGAAAGATGGTGGAATGACAAGTCTTCATCTAAGAATCTTCCCTTTTGAAGGCTTGTTGTTACTATATAAATTAGTGTTGGGAGATGATAATGTCAAAGTCGATAATCTGATAACATTGAAAGACATAGCCCTAGGAAAACTAATTATGCATTTGCATTGGTATTAAGGGTTTTGTTTTTTTCCCCTCAGCTAATACTACCCCATTATATTTTGGCTTTTCCCATTCATGAAGTTCTTAGTTGTTGTGCAGACAACAGAGTTCTTAGCAGTCTTTTTTTTTTTTTTTTGAAGAAAGTAATTTCACAAATCGTACAGGAGAAATCCACCCAATCTTTGTTGCTTATTCCATTCTGTTTTCAAAACCTTAAAAATAGTTGTGCACTTATTTACTTAGGGTTATAGCAAAACTACCATATGAGAGAATTTTTCAAAAACTAGTCCTTAGTACATTTTAGTGTTAGTACAGTTACTTAGAATAGTCACGTCTATTTCTGTTTCACACTTTTCCTCAAACTTTTTGTGTCATACTGAAGTATTGAGTTGACCACTAACAGTGAGTCTATCTGGGCTATAAAAAGGGTTATTGAGTTGATAATTTCCTGTCAAAGAGAGTAACTGGAGTTTTCTTACAGGAAACTGAGCTCTACCCTCAACATATACTTTTACAGCATTTCTCTTTTCCTCTAATAAACGTATAGGGTTTATTTTCTTCTCCAGTCTTAATTTCCTCTGAACTGCGTGTCATAACAGTAAGCTTTGAAAACCTACCTTCTCTTTCTTTACTGAGAAAAAAAAAATCAAATTTTATTTAACTATTGTTGAATGCAGTCACTTAAATCCAGTTTCATGTACAAGGTAGTTGAGTGTATTGTATAAATGTGGGATGTTCCTATATGTTTACATCATAGCAATAAAAGAGATGCCATTTGAAGTCATCCCTCCAAATTAGTTGAGGTTTCAGATTCTTCTGATAGCTGTGACGTGTAGACTATAAACTTTCTTTAGTGAATCATTGACTTCCTGTGTCATTAAAAGCAATCACCCTGATTCTGTTTGTTACTTTTAGAGGAGTATATAAAGTGAGTTTTGTTTGAAACTTGGACTAACCTGACTATGATATAGATGCCACTGCAAAGTTCTGAGCATTGTTACATAGTAGCATAATCACTTCACTGCTCAATAGAGCTACTCGATGCTGCTCTTATGTAATGTTTAATAAGTGGCCATTATATATTTCCTGCCTCATCCATATAAGCAAATGTAACTTATCAAAGCAAAGAAAATCAAATTTTCAAGTCATAAAAGAGAAAATAAAATTATAATGAACCTCAATTATTGCCTTCGTTGCACACCGCATCATGTTAATAACTGCTCACACTGCTTTCAATTAATCTAATGCTGATTGCTTCTAACCTTCACTAAACAGTTTTGAAAATTGCTATAGTTTAGCCTGCGATGCTTATGATTAGAGTCAACAATTTGAAATGGCCAGCTCACCTGATGCAGTCGTCTCTTCTCCACCAGCTTTCTTAAGGTCTGGTAAGTGTGTAGACCCCAAAAGGGTCATTTGGTAATTTTAAATACCTTTGTTTCTGAAGGTTGATGTCACCATATGATATTATTTTGGTTTTATTTCCTCTTTGGTGGGCCCAAGCCTGAGCACCATTTCTGTTATTGTTGGGCTCAAGTTTGCACCGTATGGTGAATGTAGTCTGTGGTGTGAGAAGCATGAGAAATGCAGAGTGGATCCCCTGTCTTGACACTAGCTCTGTTTGACCAGGGGCAATTCCTCAGTATCTGGGAGCCTTAATTATCACCTGGGTAGTTAAAAAGCTTCTTCGATAATTTTTGTCTTTTTGCATAACAGACTAACTCTTATAAAGTAGAAAAATTTGGTCAGCATCCCAATTATTTTCTCTTCATCAACTCCTTGTGAAGTAGGTATTTTTATATGTATTTTCATAGACCGGAAAGGGAAGCCCACAGAGATGAAGCAAGTTGCCCCAGGTCCTGAGACTATTATGTTTTAAGGCCATGTGCTTTGCCTTTCATCCCATGGCTTCCTGGTGTAAGGGCTGGAGGAGGTGTTGGTGCAGTGACTGTCAGGTTGGTGAGACCCTTTGCAAGGTGGATGAAAGCTGTGGAATTGCTCTCCAGATGAGTGCCCTGGGTCTTGAAAACAATTTGGAAGAAGTCCATGCATCCAGGAAAGACCATATATGGATTCCCATTAGGAACACAGGCCTTTGAATGTATCTGGAAGAGAAGGGCTTTGTTAAGTGGCCATAGAGCTGAAATGAAGACTGAAGTCTTTACGGCTTTTTTCTGTGGGTTGTGACCCACCTTGGGCCATTTAAAACCTGTTTTGTGTGTGAACACTGGGAAAAGCCTCTTGGCAAGAGGCTGCTTTGTCTTTAGTGTGCCTTAAGCAGAATATTCAAGCCTCAGGACTCATTACTGTGAGATGACTCAATCAAAACAGTGTAAGTGAAAACTTCTTTCTTTTTGGTTTCACCATAGCCTTTCAGAGGTGGTTCCCCCACCGTTTATTTCCATTGGTATTTCAAGCCCTGTTTTGGCAAGATGGACGGGAAAAATCTTGAAGAAAAGAAATAGGAAATAGCTTACAGAAGAGTCACAAACAGGAGAAAACAAAGCTTACACTTTAAGAAACAATAATGATCCATGTCTTTAGTTGTCATCTGCCAAATGACAAAAGTATATTATATGTAACATTGCCAATTGATTTTTGATTTAATCTTTTGAACTAAGAGAACAAGAGGACATGTATCTTTGAACTGTGCTTTCTTTTAAGCATCAGGCTCTCGTTTTCATCTTGGCTTTCTTAATAAGGGCTTGATGGGTTTTCAGCACTGACAAAGTCCTTCAGCAGTTACTGGGAAATAGAATGCTAAAGGTATGCTTTTTTATGCATCAATAGTCCCGAAAATTTCAAAACCTAAGAACTGTGCTTAACATTACGTAGAGTGTTTAAAACCATATACAAGAAGTTTTTCCAGTACCATATTATTAAATCAAAATAGAATGCACCAAGAAACTAAATAGGAAAATACCAAACTTAATCGTTATAAGCCATTTAAAAGATGGATTCCTTATAAATTACTTTCAGTATAGACACTTGGGGTTCATCTACCCAAAACTTAGTGATAACTATAAAGAAATAAAACTATTATCTGTTAAATAGAGTGGTTTGCATTTATAGTTTATTTACTAATGTAGAAATACTTCATTTATGTTGGAAATGATTTGTTTTCTGCTATTGTAGTTCCTTGGACGTTATCATTGTGGGAGAGTGTATAATGGTGTGATTTCATTTAACAATCTTTAAAGAATGTCCTGGGTTTATAGCTGAGCTTTTCTTGGTACCTTTGGCTAGAAACTATTTAACATTACCAAAAGTGAAAGCCAGTATCTTGATTTTGGAAAATTAATTTCTAATATACCCAGATTGTTTTATGCATTTTAACCCTCTTTATTCCTCTTGGATTTGTTTCTGCTATGTTTTTCTTTATTTCTACTCTTTATTGAATTTAGTGTGTCCTGCGTTTCCGTGCGTGCATGCCTGAGCTGTGCTCTGAATGCTAATGTGTCAGTATGTGCTGTGGTTGAATATACTTTCTTTTGTTTTAACTGCTTAAATCCAAAAAGAGATCTGGATGTCCAGGCTTTTCTTTAAAGAGCCTTGTGGTAAAACCTACCGGCCAATGAATTTATAGGCAAATTCCACAACCAAAATGAATTAACTAATTATTGGGGAAGGAGTGTAGCATCCAGTAACTTAGATGGCTTCCATTTCTCATTTGACTACTGCAGTTATATTTTAGATTAGCAGAGTTGATCAGCTAGAGCAATGACATTGGCATTACAAGTTCAGTTATTTGTAGTAATTGCTATGGCATTTTGTGATGAGGTAAAAAATGTCATGGCATTTTTACTTTTACTCTTAGATGATAAGATAATTTAAAAATTATTCCTTAAATTGAATCATTGGCTTATCTCTATCTTGGCTCTGTAAGTTTATCAGTATCTCAGTGAGTTTATCAGCATGTGACTTGAGTTTTTTTCTTTATTTATTTCTTTTTAGGTTTTTTGATTAATTTGATTTGATTTATTTGATTTGATAGGCATATCAATAGCTGGTAAAGTTTTATTTTATATTCTGGGCAAAACTCAACTTTTTATTTTGTATGTCTGACACTCTCTTCTTTTTAGGCACTTATGTAGCAGCCTTGTTTCAGCCTAATTTAGTAGTCAACCGATTAATAAAGTTCATTTGGCTTAAAGAGACCATAGGCCTGAGGCTTCTGGACTGTTATGTGTTGTGGCCCCCTTTAAGAGCCTAAGGAAAGCGTACACATTTTGTGTTCAGCTATACCTGAATCTCATCCTCGCTCTGTTGTTTAATACTTGTTTGATCTTGAGCAAGTAACTTTACATCTTTGAGACTTGGTTTCCTTCTCTGTAAAAGTAGGAGTAATAAAACCTACCTGAAGATATTATTCTGAGGATTAAACAAGATGTTATATGCAAAACACTTGATATTTAGTAGCTGCCCAATAAATTTTATTCTTTATCTTTGCTAAAAAATGTTTGTCTTTTACAATATTGCTGGTATGTATTTAAGAGTAGGATTTTACAAAAGCAGACATAGTTGCTTTTCTCTTTACCTCATTTTGGAATCTACCCTCATGGTAGCCATTTGATTAAGAAAACTAGTCATGAGGGGATTTGAGAAGATGGCGGAAGAGTAAGACATGGACATCACCTTCCTCCCCACAAATACATCAGAAACACATCTACACGTGGAACTGCTCCTATAGAACACCCACTGAATTCCGGCAGAAGACCTCAGACCTCCCAAAAGGCAAGAAACTCCCCACGTACCTGAGTAGGGCAAAAGAAAAAAGAAAAAGAACGGACAAAAGAATAGGGACGGGACCTGCACCAGTGGGAGGGAGCTGTGAAGGAGGAAAGGTTTCCACACACTAGAAGCCCCAGCGCGGGCGGAGACTGTGAGTGGCGGACGGGGAAGCTTCAGAGCTACGGAGGAAAGTGCAGCAACAGGGGTGCAGAGGGCAAAGCGGAGAGATTCCCGCACAGAGGATCAGTGCCGACCAGCACTCACCAGGCCGACTGGCTTCTCTGTTCACCCTCTGGGGTGGGCGGGGGCTGGGAGCTGAGGCTCGGGCTTCTGTCGGATGCAGGGAGAGAACTGGGGTTGGTGGCGTGAACACAGCCTGAAGGGGTTAGTGCGGCACGGCTAGCTGGGAGGGAGTCCGGGAAAAGTCTGGAGCTGCCGAAGAGACAAGAGACTCTTTCTTCCCTCTTTGTTTCCTGGTGCGCAAGGAGAGGGGATTAAGAGCACTGCTTAAAGGAGCTCCAGAGACGGGCGGGAGCCACGTCTATCAGCACGGACCCCAGGCATGGGCATGAGACGCTAAGGCTGCTGCTGCAGCCACTAAGAAGCCTGTGTGCAAGCACAGGTCACTATCCACACCGCCTCTCCTGGGAGCCTGTGCAGCCCACCACTGCCAGGGTCCCATGATCCAGGGACAACTTCCCCGGGAGAATGCATGGCGCGCCTCAGGCTGGTGCAACATCATGCCGGCCTCTGCTTCTGCAGGCTCGCCCCGCATCCGTACCCCTCCCTCCCCCCGGCCTGAGTGAGCCAGAGCCCCCGAATCAGCTGCTCCTTTAACCCCGTCCTGTCTGAGCAAAGAACAGACGCCCTCAGGCAACCTACAGCAGAGGCAGATCCACATCCAAAGCTGAAAGCCCGGAGCTGTGCGAACAAAGAAGAGAAGGGGAAATCTCTCCCAGCAGCCTCAGGAGCAGTTGATTAAATCACCACAATCAACTTGATGTACCCTGCATCTGTGGAATACCTGAATAGACAGTGAATCATACCAAATTGAGGAGGTGGACATTGAGAGCAATATATAATATTTTATTCCCTTTTCCTCTTTTTGTGAGTGTGTATGTTTATGCTTCTGTGTGAGATTTTGTCTGTATAGCTTTGCTTTCACCATTTGTCCTAGGATTCTGTCTGTCTGGTTTTTTTTTTTTTTTAACATAAAAAAATTTTCTTTCTTAACAATTTTCTTTTTATTTTAATAACTTTATTTTATTTTATCTTTATTTTATTTTATCCTCTTTCTTTCTTTCTATTTTTTCTCCTTAAATTCGGAGCTGTTTCTAGGACAGGCTGTTGGTGCTCCAGCCAGGTGTCAGGGCTGTGCCACTGAGGTGGGAGAGCCAACTTCAGGACACTGGTCCACAAGAGACCTCCGAGCGCCATGTAATATCACAAAGTGAAAATCTCCCAGAGATCTCCATCTCAACACCAAGACCCAGCTTCACTCAATGACCAACAAGCTACAGTGCTGGGCACCCTATGCCAAACAAATAGCAAGATAGGAACACAGCCCCACCCATTAGCACAGAGGCTGCCTAAAATCATAATAAGGCCACAGACACCCCAAAACACACCACCAGATGGGCACCTGCCACCAGAAAGAAAAGATCCAGCCTCATCCACCAGAACACAGGCACTAGTACCCTCCACCAGGAAACCTACACAACCCACTGAAACAACCTTAGCCACTGGGGACACACACCAAAAACAACGGGAACTATGAACCTGCAGCCTGCAAAAAGGAGACACCAAACACAGTAAGATAAGCAAAATAAGAAGACAGAAAAACACACAGCAAATGAAGGTAAAAACCCACCAGACCAAACAAATGAAGAGGAAATAGGCAGTTACCTGAAAAAGAATTCAGAATAATGATAGTAAAGATGATCCAAAATCTTGGAAATAGAATAGAGAAAATGCAAGAAACATCTAACAAGGACCTAGAAGAAATAAGGGGAAACAAGCAATGATGAACAACACAATAAATGAAACGAAAACTACTCTAGAAGGGATCAATAGCAGAATAACTGAGGCAGAAGAACAGATAAGTGACCTGGAAGATAAAATAGTGGAAATAACTACTGCAGAGCAGAATAAAGAAAAAAGAATGAAAAAAACTGAGGACAGTCTCAGAGACCTCTGGGACAACATTCAACGCACCAACATTCAAATTATAGGGGTCCTAGAAGAAGAAAAGAAAAATAAAGGGACTGAGAAAATATTTGAAGAGATTATACTAAAAACTTCCCAAATATGGTAAAGGAAATAGTTAATCAAGTCCAGGAAGCACAGAGAGTCCCATACAGGATAAATCAAAGGAGAAACATGCCAAGACACATATTAATGAAACTATCAAAAAGTAAATACAAAGAAAACATATTAAAAGCAGCAAGGAAAAAACAACAAATAACACTCAAGGGAATCCCCGTAAGGTTAACGGCTGATCTTTCAGCAGAAACTCTGCAAGCCAGAAGGGAGTGGCAGGACATATTTAAAGTGATGAAAGAGAAAAACCTACAACCAAGATTACTCTACCCAGCAAGAACCTAATTCAGATTTGATGGAGAAATTAAAACCTTTACATACCAAAGCTGAGAGAGTTCAGCACCACCAAACCAGCTTTACAACAAATGCTAAAGGAATTTCTCTAGGCAAGAAACACAAGGCAAGGAAAACACCTACAATAACAAACCCAAAACAATTAAGAAAATGGGAATAGGAACATACATATCAATAATTACCTTAAATGTAAATGGACTAAATGCTCCCACCAAAAGACACAGACTGGCTGAATGGATACAAAAACAAGACCCACATATATGCTGTCTACAAGAGACCCACTTCAGACCTAGGGACACATACAGACTGAAAGTGAGAGGATGGAAAAAGATATTCCATGCAAATGGAAATCAGAAGAAAGCTGGAGTAGCAATTCTCATATCAGACAAAACAGACTTTAAAATAAAGACTATTACAAGAGACAAAGGAGGACACTACATAATGATCAAGGGATCTATCCAAGAAAAAGATACAACAATTGTAAACATTTATGCACCCAACATAGGAGCACATAAGGCAAATACTAACAGCCATAAAAGGGGAAATCAACAGTAACACAATCATAGTAGGGGACTTTAACACCCCACTTTCACCAATGAACAGATCATCCAAAATGAAAATAAATAAGGAAACACAGCTTTAAATGATACATGAAACAAGATGGACTTAACTGATATTTATAGGACATTCCATCCAAAAACAACAGAATACACATTTTCCTCAAATGCTCATGGAAGGCTCTCCAGGATAGATCATATCTTGGGTCACAAATCAAGCCTTAGTAAGTTTAAGAAAATTGAAATCGTATTAAGTAACTTTTCCGACCACAATGCCATGAGACTAGATATCAACTACTGGAAAAGATCTGTAAAAAATACAAACACATGGAGGCCAAACAATACACTACTTAATAACGAAGAAGTCAAAGAGGAAATCAAAAAATACCTACAAACAAATGACAATGGAGACATGACGACCCAAAACCTATGGGATGCACCAAAAGCAGTTCTAAGAGGGAAGTTTATAGCAATACAACCCTACCTTAAGAAACAGGAAACATCTTGAATAAACAACCTAACCTTGCACCTAAAGCAATTAGAGAAAGAAGAACAAAAAAACTCCAAAGTTAGCAGAAGGAAAAAAATCATAAAGATCAGATCAGAAGTAAATGAAAAAGAAATGAAGGAAATGATAGCAAAGATCAATAAAACTAAAAGCTGGTTCTTTGAGAAGATAAACAAAATTGATAAACCGTTAGCCAGACTCATCAAGGAAAAAAGGGAGAAGACTCAAATCAATAGAATTAGAAATGAAAAAGAAGGAGTAACAACTGACACTGCAGAAATACCAAGAATCACGAGAGATTACTACAAGAAACTCTATGCCAATAAAATGGACAACCTGGAAGAAATGGACAAATTCTTAGAAATGCACAACCTGCCGAGACTGAACCAGGAAGAAATAGAAAATATGCACAGACCAATCACAATCACTGAAATTTAAACTGTGATTAAAAATGTTCCAACAAACAAAAGCCCAGGACCAGATGGCTTCACAGGAGAATTCTATCAAACATTTAGAGAAGAGCTAACACCTATCCTTTTCAAACGCTTCCAAAATATAGCAGAGAGAGGAACACTCCCAAACTCATTCTACGAGGCCACCATCACCCTGATACCAAAACCAGACAAGGATGTCACAAAGAAAGAAAACTACAGGCCAATATCACTGATGAACATAGATGCAAAAATCCTCAACAAAATACTAGCAAACACGATCCAACAGGACATTAAAAGGATCATACACCATGATCAAGTGGGGTTTATTTCAGGAATGCAAGGATTCATCAATATACGCAAACCAATCAACGTGATACACCATATTAACAAATTGAAGGAGAAAAACCATATGATCATCTCAATAGATGCAGAGAAAGCTTTCGACAAAGTTCAACACCCATTTATCATAAAAACCCTGCAGAAAGGAGGCATAGAGGGAACTTTCCTCAACATAATAAAGGCCATATATGACAAACTCACAGTCAACATCGTCCTTAATGGTGAAAAACTGAAACCATTTCCACTAATATCAGGAACACGACAAGGTTGCACACTCTAACCACTCTTTTTTTTTTAACATCTTTATTGGAGCATAATTGCTATTGCTTTACAATTGTGTGTTTCTTCTTTATAACAAAGTGAATCAGTTGTACATATGTTCCCATATCTCTTCCCTCTTGCATCTCCCTCCCTCTCACCCTCCCTATCCCACGCCTGTAGGTGTTCACAGAGCACCGAGCTGATCTCCCTGTGCTATGCAGCTGCTCCCCACTAGCTATCTATTTTACATTCGGTAGTGTGTATATATGTCCATGCCACTCTCTCACTTTGTCACAGCTTACGCTTTCCCCTCCCCATATCTTGAAGTCCGTTCTCTAGTAGGTCTGTGTCTTTATTCCCATCTTACCCCTAGGTTCTTCATGACCTTTTTTTTTCTTTTTTCTTATATGTGTTATCATACGGTATTTCTTTTTCTCTTTCTGATTTACTTCACTCTGTAAGACAGTCTCTAGGTCCATCCACCTCAGTACAAATAACTCAATTTCATTTCTTTTTATGGCTGAGTAATATTCCATTGGATATATGTGGCACATCTTCTTTACCCATTCATCCAATGATGGACACTTAGATTGCTTTCATCTCCTGGCTATTGTAAATAGAGCTGCAATGAACATTTTGGTACATGACTCTTTTTGAATTATGGTTTTCTTGCGTATATGCCCAGTAGTGGATTTGCTGGGTCGTATGGTAGTTCTATTTGTAGTTTTTTAAGGAACCTCCATACTGTTCTCCATAGTGGCTGTATCAATTTACATTCCCACCAACAGTGCAAGAGGGTTCCCTTTTCTCCACACTCTCTCCAGCATTTATTGTTTCTAGATTATTTGATGATGGCCATTCAGACCGATGTGAGATGATATCTCATTGTAGTTTTGATTTGCATTTCTCTAATGATTAATGATGTTGAGCATTCTTTCATGTGTATGTTGGCAATCTGTGTATCCTCTTTGGAGAAATGTCTATTTAGGTCTTTTGCCCTTTTTTGGATTCGGTTGTTTGTTTTTTTGTTACTGAGCTGCATGAGATGCTTGTAAATTTTGGAGATTAATCCTTTGTCAGTTGCTTCATTCACAAATATTTTCCCCATTCAGTTGCTTCATTTGCAAATATTTTCTCCCATTCTCAGGGTTGTCTTTTGGTCTTGTTGATGGTTTCCTTTGCTGTGCAAAAGCTTTTAAGTTTCATTAGGTCCCATTTGTTTATTTTTGTTTTTATTTCCATTTCTCTAGTAGGTGGTTCAAGAAGGATCTTGCTGTGATTTATGTCATAGAGTGTTTTGCCTATGTTTTCCTCTAAGAGTTTGATAGTTTCTGGCCTTACATTTAGGTCTTTAATGCATTTTGAGCTTATTTTTATGTATGGTGTTAGGGAATGTTCTAATCTCATACTTTTACATGTAGCTGTCCAGTTTTCCCAGCACCACTTATTGAAGAGACTGTCTTTTCTCCACTGAATATTCTTGCCTCCTTTATCAAAGATAAAGTGACCATATATGCATGGGTTTATCTATATGCTTTCTATCCTGTTCCATTGATCTATCGCTCTGTTTTTGTAGCAGTACCATACTGTCTTGAATACTGTACCTTTGTAGTATAGTGTGAAGTTAGGGAGCCTGATTCCTCCAGCTCCATTTTTCGTTCTCAAGATTGCTTTGGCTATTTGGGGTCTTTTGTGTTTCTCTACGAACTGTGAAATTTTTTGTTCTAATTCTGTGAAAAATGCCAGTGGTAGTTTGATAGGGATTGCACTGAATCTGTAGATTGCTTTGGGTAGTAGAGTCATTTTCACAATGTTGATTCTTCCAATTCAAGAACATCGTATATCTCTCCATCTATTTGTATCATCTTTAAGTTCTTTCATCAGTGTCTTATAATTTTCTGCATACAGGTCTTTTGTCTCCTTAGGTAGGTTTATTCCTAGATATTTTATTCTTTATGTTGCAATGGTAAATGGGAGTGTTTTCTTAATTTCACTTTCAAATTTTTCAACTTTAGTGTATAGGAATGCCAGAGATTTCTGTGCATTAATTTTGTATCCTGCCACTTTACCAAATTCATTGATTAGCTCTAGTAGTTTTCTGGTAGCATCTTTAGGATTCTCTATGTATAGTATCATGTCATCTTCAAACAGTGACAGCTTTACTTCTTCTTTTCCGATTTGGATTCCTTTTATTTGATTTCCTTCTCTGATTGCTGTGGCTAAAACTTCCAAACCTATGTTGAATAATAGTCGGAGAGTGGGCAACCTTGTGTTGTTCCTGATCTTAATGGAGATGTTATCAGTTTTTCACCATTGAGGATGATGTTGGCTGTGGGTTTGTCATATATGGCCTTTATTATGTTGAGGAAAGTTCCCTGTATGCCTACTTTCTGCAGGGTTTTTATCATAAATGGGTGTTGATTTTGTCGAAAGCTTTCTCTGTATCTATTGAGATGTTCATATGGTTTTTCTCCTTCAATTTGTTAATATGGTGTATCACGTTGATTGGTTTGCGTATATTGATGAATCCTTGCATTCTCGGAATAAACCTCACTTGATCATGATGTGTGATCCTTTTAACGTGCTGTTGGATCCTGTTTGCTAGTATTTTGTTGAGGATTTTTGCATCTATGTTCATCAGTGATATTGGCCTGTAGTTTTCTAGATTAGTTTTAATTTCATTTATTGTGTTGTTCATCGTTGCCTGTTTCATCTTTAGTTCTTCTAGGTCCTTGTTAGATGTTTCTTGCATTTTCTCTATTCTATTTCCAAGATTTTGGATCATCTTTACCATCATTATTCTGAATTCTTTTTCAGGTATACTGCCTATTCCCTCTTCGTTTGTTTGGTCTGGTGGGTTTTTATCTTGCTCCTTCATCTGCTGTGTGTTTTTCTGTCTTTTCATTTTGCTTATCTTACTGTGTTTGGTGTCTCCTTTTTGCAGGCTGCAGGTTCATAGTTCCCGTTGTTTCTGGTTTCTGTCCCCAGTGGCTAAGGTTGGTTTTGTCGGTTGTGTAGGCTCCATGGTGGAGGGTCCTAGTGCCTGTGTTCTGGTAGATGAGGCTGGATCTTTTCTTTCTGGTGGCAGGTGCCCATCTGGTGGTGTGTTTTGCGGTGTCTGTAGCCTTATTATGATTTTAGGCATCCTCTCTGCTAATGGGTAGGGTTGTGTTCCTGTCTTGCTAGTTGTTTGGCATAGGGTGTCTAGCACTGTAACTTGCTGGTCATTGAGTGAAGGTTCGTCTTGGTGTTGAGATGGAGATCTCTGGGAGATTTTCGCCATTTGATATTACGTGGAACTGGGAGGCCTCTTGTGGACCAGTGTCCTGAAGTTGGCTCTCCCACCTCAGAGGCACAGCCCTGACTCCTGGTTGGAGCACCAAGAGCCTTTCATCCTCACGGCTCAGAATAAAAGGGGGAAAAAGAAGAAAGAAAGAGAGAAAGAGAGAGAGAGTGAGGGAGGGAGGAACGAAGAAAGAAAGAATAATAAAGTAAGATAAAATAAAATAAAGTTATTAAAATAAAAAGTTAACAATTATTATTAAGGAAAAAAAGGTTTTTTTAAGTAAAAAGGAAAAAAAAACAGAAGCAAAAAACCAAAACATGGCCTGACAGAACCCTAGGGCAAATGGTGAAAGCAAAGCTATACAGACAACGTCTCACACAGAAGTATACACAAAAACACTCACAAAAAGAGGAACAGGGGAGCTTCCCTGGTGGCGCAGTGGTTGAGAGTCCACCTGCCGATGCAGGGGACACGGGTTCGTGCCCTGGTCCGGGAAGATCCCACATGCCATGGAGCAGCTGGGCCCGTGAGCCATGGCTGCTGAGCCTGCGCGTCCGGAGCCTGTGCTCCGCAACCACAGAGGCCACAACAGTGAGAGGCCCGTGTACAACAACAACAACAACAACAAAAGAGGAACAGGCAAAAAAATAATATATCTTGCTCTCAAACACCACTTCCTTAATTTGGGATTATTCATTGTCTATTCAGGTTTTCCAGAGATGCAGGGTACATCAAGTTCATTATGGAGCTTTAATCCGCTGCTTCTGAGGCTGCTGGGAGAGATTTCCCATTCCTTTCTTTGTGTGCACAGCTCCCGGGGTTCAGCTTTGCATTTGGCCCCGCCTCTGTGTGTAGGCCACCTGAGGTCATCTGTTCTTCACTCAGACAGGACGGGGTTGAAGGAGGAGCTGATTCGGGGGCTCTGGCTCACTCAGACCGGGGGGAGGGAGGGGTACAGATGCGGGGCGTCCGTGCGGCAGCAGAGGCAGGTGTGACATTGCACCAGCCTCAGGCGCGCAGTGCATTCTCCCGGGGAAGTTGTCCCTGGATCATGGAATCTTGGCAGTGGCAGGCTACACAGGCTTCTGGGAGGTTCGGTGTGGATAGTCACCTGTGCTTGCACACAGGGTTACTGGTGGATGGAGCAGCATCCTTAGCGTCTCATGCAGGTCTCTGGGGTCTGCACTGATAGCCGCAGCTCGCACCCGTCTCTGGATGGACGCACCCGTCTCTCCTGTAAGCAGCGCTCTTAATCCCCTCTCCTCGTGCACCAGGAAACAAAGAGGGAAGAAAACGTCTCTTGCCTCTTCAGCAGGTCCAGACTTTTTCCTGGAGTCCCTCCCAGCTAGCCGTGGTGCACTACCCCTTCAGGCTGTGTTCACGCCGCCAGTCCTCTCCCTGCGATCCGACCAAAGCCGAGTCGCAGCTCCCTGCCCGCACCCACCCCTGCGGGTGAGCAGACAATCCTCTCGGGCTGATGAGTGCTGGTCGGCACCAATCCTCTGTGTGGGAATCTCTCCACTTTGCCCTCCGCACCCCTGTTGCTGCGCTGTCCTCCACGGCTCCGAAGCTTCCCCCCTCTGCCACCCGCCGTCTCCACCCACGAAGGAGCTTCCTGCTGTTTGGAAACCTTTCCTCCTTCACTGGTCCCTACCACTGGTGCCTGTCCCGTCCCTATTCCTTTCTCTCTGTTTTTTTTGTTTTTTCTTTTGCCCTACCCAGGTATGTGGGGAGTTTCTTTCCTTTTGGAAGATCTGAGGTCTTCTGCCAGCGTTCAGTGGGTGTTCTATAGGAGCAGCTCCATGTGCAGGTGTATTTCTGATATATCAGCGGGGAGGAAAGTGATCTCCGCATCTTACTCTTCTGCCATCTTCCTCAACTCCCCTTACCACTCGTATTCAACATAGTTTTGGAAGTTTTAGCCACAGCAGTTAGAGAAGAAAAAAAATAAAAGGAATCCAATTCAGAAAAGAAGAAGTAAAGCTGTTACTGTTTGCAGATGACATGATACTATACATAGAGAATCCTAAAGATGCTACCAGAAAACTACTAGAGCTAATCAATGAATTTGGTAAAGTAGCAGGATACAAAATTAATGCACAGAAATCTCTGGCATTCCTATACACTAATGTTGAAAAATTTGAAAGTGAAATTAAGAAAACACTCCCATTTACCATTGCAACATAAAGAATAAAATATCTAGGAATAAACCTACCTAAGGAGACAAAAGACCTGTATGCAGAAAATTATAAGACACTGATGAAAGAACTTAAAGATGATACAAATAGATGGAGAGATATATCATGTTCTTGAATTGGAAGAATCAACATTGTGAAAATGACTCTACTACCCAAAGCAATCTACAGATTCAGTGCAATCCCTATCAAACTACCGCTGGCATTTTTTCACAGAACTAGAACAAAAAATTTCACAGTTTGTATGGAAACACTAAAGACCCCGAATAGCCAAAGCAATCTTGAGAACGAAAAATGGAGCTGGAGGAATCAGGCTCCCTAACTTCACACTATACTACAAAGCTACAATAATCATGACTGTATAGTACTGGCACAAAAATAGATATATACATCAATGGAACAGGATAGAAAGCACAGAGATAAACCCATGTACATATGGTCACTTTATCTTTGATAAAGGAGGCAAGAATATTCAGTGGAGAAAAGACAGCCTCTTCAATAAGTGGTGCTGGGAAAACTGGACAGGTACATGTAAAAGTATGAGATTAGAACACTCCCTAACATCATACACAAAAATAAACTCAAAATGGTTTAAAGACCTAAATGTAAGGCCAGAAACCATCAAACTCTTCGCAGAAAACATAGGCAGAACACTCTATGACATAAATCACAGCAAGATCCTTCTTGACCCACCTACTAGAGAAATGGAAATAAAAACAAAAATAAACAAATGGGACCTAATGAAACTTAAAAGCTTTTGCACAGCAAAGGAAACCATCAACAAGACCAAAAGACACCCCTCAGAATGGGAGAAAATATTTGCAAATGAAGCAACTGACAGAGGATTAATCTCCAAACTTTACAAGCAACTCATGCAGCTCAATAACAAAAAAATAAACAACCCAATCCAAAAATGGGCAGAAGACCTAAATAGACATTTCTTCAAAGAAGATATACAGATTGCCAACAAACACATGAAAGAATGCTCAACATCATTAATCATTAGAGAAATGCAAATCAAAACTACAATGAGATATCATCTCACACCGGTCTGAATGGCCATCATTAAAAAATCTAGAGACAATAAATGCTGGAGAGGTTGTGGAGAAAAGGGAACACTCTTGCACAGTTGGTGGGAATGTAAATTGATACAGCCACCGTGGAGAGCAGTATGGGCGTTCCTTAAAAAAGTACAAATATAACTACAATACAACCGAGCAATCCCACTACTGGGCATATCCCTGAGAAAACCATAATTCAAAAAGAGTCATGTACCAAAATGTTCATTGCAGCTCTATTTACAATAGCTAGGACATGGAAACAACCTATGTGTCCATCAACAGATGAATGGATAAGGAAGATGTGGCACATATATACATTGGAATATTTCTCAGCCATAAAAATAAACGAAATTGAGTTGTTTGTAGTGAGGTCGATGCACCTAGGGTCTGTCATACACAGTGAAGTAAGTCAGAAAGAGAAAAAGAAATACAGTATGCTAACACATATATATGGAATAAGAAAAAAAAATAAAAGGTCATGAAGAACCTAGGGGTAAGACAGGAATAAAGACACAGACCTAATAGAGAATGGACTTGAGGATATGGGGAGGGGGAAGGGTAAGCTGTGACAAAGTGAGAGTGGCATGGACATATATACACTACCAAACATAAATTAGATAGCTAGTGGGAAGCAGCTGCATAGCACAGGGAGATTAGCTCGGTGGTTTGTCACCACCTAGAGGGGTGGGTTTTGGAGGGTGGGAGGGAGGGAGACGCAAGAGGGAAGAGATTTGGGAACATATGTATATGTATAACTGATTCGCTTTGTTATAATGTAGAAACTAACATACCATCGTAAAGCAATTATACTCCAGTAAAGATGTTAAAAAAACAAAACAAAACTAGTCATGCTAAAATACAATTGGATGGAATCAGATTAACCAGAATCTACCTCTCCTTTTAATCTGTCGATTTCGTTTTTGTCCGTAATCATTACAAGTCTAAAGAAATGGTTTTTTGCAGTTTCCATGGAAGCTCCTGTTAGACAAGAAGGAGAGCAGTCACTATTTTGCATATAGTTAGAAAAGATTTTTGGCTTATATTGGGTATGCTGTGGTTTCCTTCATGTAGGATGGAATTTTCAGGAGCACTATGTAAATTGTATCCTGCTGGGAGCTCTGATGTCTTCTTACTGTGTCCTGCCCTGAAATCTTATATGTTTGAAGAAGTAGAAGCCCTATGATATGGCTTAACTCCCTTGGCATGAATCTTATTGACATTAAAGTTTACTCTCTTTCTGTCATTCTCCTCAGCAAAGATGATGCTTCAGATTTTATAAGTGAAATGATTTCATGGTTAGTACAATGGCTTGTCTCACTGCTTTAGACTGTTACAGAATACCACATTGTGCATTATAAAAGCTATTTTCTTCTTACTGTTTTCTTGATCTTCAGTCTTCTGTGAAGCCAGAGAAAGGGTAAGAGGAACACCCCAGTATTCCTGATTCTGATCTAGTTGCCTGCTGAAAATTTTCATATGGGTATATATATTGAGCATCTCAAATGTAACCTGGCCCAAACAGAACTCTTATTTTCTAATCCTATTCCTACCCTAAATATATGCCTCTGTAAATCTTTTCCATCTCAGTAAACTAAAGCATATTCTTCCAGTGCTCAAGCTAAAAATATGGAGGTCATTACTCATTCCTTTACTCTTTTTATTCAGTTCATTTGTAAATTTTTTCTATTCCAGTTTCAAAAACATATACAGAAATCTGCCTATTTTTCTCCAGCTGTGCTCCTAGCTCCATAGTCTAAGCCACTTTTCATCTCTGATCTAAACTACTGAAATAGCCTGGTTTCCTGTCTTCATCTTCTTGCCTCACTGCAATCTGTTCTCTACCCAGTAGTGAGAAGAATCTTTTACATATACAACAGATCACATCACCTTCCTGAAATCCTTCATTACCTTTAGCTGTAAATCCACAGTCCTTCCCTGGGGTGACCCTAATCACCTGGCTTTTGCCTGCTTCTCTAATCTCCTCATGGAATACTCCTCTCTCCCCCACTATACTTCAGCCACGCATGCTTTGGTTCCTTAAGACACAATTTGTTTTCACTTACGCTCTCTCTTATAGCTATTTCCTCTTCCTGGAATAATCTCTTATCTTGTTGGTTGGGCAGCTTCTTCCTTTTGTTCGTCTTTTCGGTTCACATCTTAAACTCAATCTTCTTAGAAAGGCCTTTTTACCTACTCAATCTAAGTGGCTCCCAGACATATCACTCTTAATTTTGATACTCTAGTATACCTCTCACTACTTGATATTTTTCTCTTAGCTTCTTTGTATCATATGAGAGAAGAGACTTCATCTGTTTTGTTCACTCCTGTATCCATAGAGCCCAGAAGAGTGCTTGGAGGATAATAAATGCTCAGTAAATCATATTGCTTAGGAAATCATATTACTTATCACATCTTAAGTCCCTCCTGTCCATTTTGAGAGATAATGTAATGTGGTTAGTAAATCGACTCATAAAACTAGGCTCACATCTCAGTATGAAACTTATAAACTCTGTGAACTGCTTTTTCACCTACTTTCTGTAATTATACAGTGGAGATAATAGTATATCCCTCATAAGTTCTTTTGTGAAGATGAAATAATGTTTATGAAGTATCTAGTGGTTGTAAGGGTAGTAATAATAACAACGATTATAATGTTGATGATAACAACAGTGACAATTTCAGTAGCTAATTTTTGTTGAGTACTTAATATGTGACAAATAGTGTTCTAAGTGCTTTACATTTAAATCTCGCAACAATCCTGTGCTGTAGGACTGCTAACTATCTCTTGAAAAATCAAAACACAGAGAAGCAAAGTAACTTACATAAAGTCACGCAGCTAGGATACAAACTCAGCCAGAGCTCCCAACCATTGTTGCCTTCCCCTTCTTCAACATGCATAGTCCTCTCAGATGTTGTGGGAAGTGTGTAATACAGTTGGCCCTCTGTATCTGAGGGTTCTACAGTTTGAGGATGCGGAGGGCTGACTGTAGTATGCCATTTTTTTTTTTAACATCTTTATTGGAGTATAATTGCTTTACAATGTTGTGTTAGTTGCTGCTGTATAACAAAGTGAATCAGCTGTACGTATACATGTATCCCTATATCCCCTCCCTCTTGCGTCTCCCTCCCACCCTCCTATCCCACCCCTCTAGGCGGTCAGAAAGCACCGAGCTGATCTCCCTGTGGTATGCGGCTGCTTCCCACTAGCTATCTGTTTTGCATTTGGTAGTATATATATGTCAGTGCCACTCTCTGACTTCCTCCCAGGTTACCCTTCCCCATCCCTGTGTCCTCAAGTCCATTCTCTGCGTCTGCGTCTTTATTCCTGTCCTGCCTCTAGGTTCTTCAGAACCATTTTTTTTTTCAGATTCCGTATATATGTGTTAGCATACGGTATTTGTTTTTCTCTTTCTGACTTCACTCTGTGTGACAGACTCTAGGTCCATCCACCTCACTGCAAATAACTGTTTCATTTCTTTTTATGGCTGAGTAGCATTCCATTGTATACACGTGCCACATCTTCTTTATCCATTCATTTGTCAGTGGACACTTAGGTTGCTTCCATGTCCTGGCTACTGTAAACAGAGCTGCAGTGAACATTGTGGTACATGACTCTTTTTGAATTATGGTTTTCTCAGGGTATATGCCCAGTAGTGGGATTGCTGAGTCGTATGGTAGTTCTATTTTTAATTTTTTAAGGAACCTCTATACTGTTTGCCATAGTGGCTATATCAGTTTTACCATGCCATTTTATATAAGGGACTTGAGCACCCGCAGATTTTGTTGTCCTTGGCAGCGGTGTTGTGGTCCTGGAACCAATCCCCCGTGGATTCCAAGGGATGACTGCATATGATACTGGTCTTAGAGAGCTCATAGCCTGATGGAACTTTTTGCAAAGCTAAAGATGACTTCAGTGCTTTTGCATACATGCAGTCTCTAACTCTCTCCTGGCCTCTTCTAGTTGTTTCCTACTTAACTTTTCTACCTATAGCCATCAACTCCCATTGTACTACCTCTCTAGCTAGTCTGTTCTACAAGTTCTTATCTGAGTGCTTTTTCTAAGATAAAGAACTCATTCTGTTATTCCTCTGCTTAGCACCACTTGTGAGCTCCGTATTTCCTGCAGGATTAGCATGGCACTTCAGAGAAGGCATCTGTGGAGATGACATTTGTGCTGAAGGAGGATATAGGAGTCAAATGAGAAGTTGGGGTGAGGAGTGTCCTAGGTTAGGATCTTGGGGATAGATAGAGCTGGGTATTTGAGAACAGTAACCTCAAAGGGCAAAGCATTGTGAATGACAATAATAGGAAAGAGAGGATGGCTGGGAGGGGCAGGGTGCTGGGAGGCTTGAAGATACTTGGATTTTATTGTGATTGGAAGGAAAAACTATAGAAAATTTGAAATAATAGGGGTGATAATACCTGAGTTATACTTTATGAAGATCCTCTGGCTGTTATGCAAATAAATTGGAAATTGGTGAGAAGGCAGGGAGCAGCCTAATGGCCGAAGCCATGTGCTATATATCTCTATCTCTATGTTTAACAACTAGCATAATGCACAGTGCTGGGCATATGGGGCATTCAATCCATCTTTGATAATGAAGGGCTGTGAAAGCAAAAATAATTGACTCTGTCATCAGTCTAGATTCAGAAACTGTGGCCACCTTGATTATCTACCATTTGTACGGTATCTTTTTTTTTTTTTTTGCGGTACGCGGGCCTCTCACTGTTGTGGCCTCTCCCGTTGCGGAGCACAGGCTCTGGACCTGCAGGCTCAGCGGCCATGGCTCACGGGCACAGCTGCTCCGCGGCATGTGGGATCTTCCCGGACCGGGGCACGAACCCGTGTCCTCTGCATTGGCGGGCAGACTCTCAACCACTGCGCCACCAGGGAAACCCGATTTTAAATGTTTTGATAGAAGCATTTACTGATCTGTTTCAAGGATGGAAATTTTGGCTCAGGTCTCAAGTAGCCTGCGTGCAGGTATATGTCTGTGTGTGTGTTCATATGTATGTAATTTGACCATAGACAATGTTATCTTAATGTAGGTGGCCTCTCTCCTTAAGCAAAAACAATACATGAAATAAGTTTTTGAACAACAGAGCAGCCTGTGGCTGAGTGATTCCAAAGTGGGCAACACTGTTAGGTTTTAACCAGTTTGGAGCTGTGGATTTGTTAGCTGTTGGATTTGACTTCACCTGGAAATTTGTAGTAAGAAACCTGGAGCTCTAGAGTACATGTACTCTGCATCATTAATCATTAGGCTTTGCTCATGATGTAGTGTAGTATATAGAGCCATGCCCCGCTGGGTGCCATGTCAAACTTTCATACTTCTAAATACATTTTTTAAATATATCTTATTTAAAAATAATTTTTTAAAAGTCATTTTTTAAACATAATGCCATTTGGTATTATGCTAGGCTTTGGTAGAGAGCATTATTTCTATTGATATTCTTTCTGGTTTGATGGGATTTTTTTCCAGTCAAATTGAGCCTATTTTAAATATGGCTCATATAAGCTAGTTGATCTTAGACCTTTACCTTTTGTTTGTGTTAAACATCTTTTAAATGGTCTCCTGATAACAGTGAATTGTCCATGTTAAATATCTTTAATAAAGAGATATTTAAAATACTTGCTTGTTTTCTCAATTTACATATTTCTGACAGTAATTATCTTTGTCGAATCTTTTTATGAGTTTTTATCTGTTGTTTCTGTCAGTTCTGAGATCCTTGTGTTTGGATATGTTATCTTGTTTTAATGTATATATGCAATGAAGCACAATTAATTTGTTATACCCACCTAATCCCAATTCTCAATAGGCTTGTAGCTTTGATAATAATCATTTGCTCAATGACTGCAAGGATAAAAAAAAGAAAATCCTAGCAGGATGTAAAGTTAATTATTATTATTTAAAGGAATAAAAAACTATTTGAGGATTAGAAATTATCACTAGACTCTCCTTCTGTATTACTCTACATGATGCTGATATTTGTACCTAAGACCTGTACCAAATTTAAGCCTTTCCTCAATCTAATTTTTCTACCTTTTAAATATTTCTTGAATATTCCCTCTCCTCTGTACCCCTGCTGTCACTATCTTAATTCAAGGCCCTAGGATGACTATTTAACCAAAAGTGGACTCTTGTGCCTAGGGCTCACCACTTTACTGTAATCTTTCACACTGCCAACAGTTATCTTTTTAAAGTTTGGATCATATGATGCCCTTACATAAACCTCCCCAACTGCTCTCCATTATCCAAAGAATAAAATGCAAACCTGGAGTCTCCTGTTCAGCATCTTTTGCTGTTAGTCTTCTGGTTACCTTTCCACCTTCCCTTCCTACTTACATTCTCTGCTACAGTGCTTTATTTTCCATTTGTTTTTGAATAATAACATATTTTCATACTAAATATATTTCCCCCACTGTCAAGTCCATAAAGGTTCAAAGTTCAAATTCAAAAAAGAGGTATAATAAATGAAGCAAAATAGTGACCCTAGTGTGTAATAAGTTTATGACTTGATGAGGGCATTCTTGATTGTTTTTTAGCTGTGGACAGCTCTCCAGGGCCAAACTTCATGGCTCTGACTTCCTTTGCCCCTTGCTTAAAAAGCTTGAGCAGTCTCTGTGTACTGATTTTCGCTTCCCTTGCAGGGAAAATGGAGGAAATCACATAGATTATTCATCTACAGTTTTATAGAAATGTAAGTCATCAGTAGTGTATTTATTTATTTTTTACACATAGAGAAGATCAACGATATATAATAGGTCTTGTCTATCACACTTTAGACTTCACATAAGATACCAAGAAATTTGAACTTGGCATTTAAATTTCAGGAATATTGTACTGAAGGAGAGTGAAATGATATACTTTTAAATGAAGTGGGAAGATACTAACTTTAAAAATTTTTTTTTAACATCCTTATTGGAGTATAATTGCTTTACAATTGTGTGTTAGTTTCTGCTTTATAACAAAGTGAATCAGTTATACATATACATATGTTCCCATATCTCTTCCCTCTTGCGTCTCTCTCCCTCCCTCCCACCGTCCCTATCCCACCCCCTAACTTTTTAAATCTTGCCACCTGGAGTAAGTTCAACATTTTTCAGAATAAGAAATGATATAAAATATTTTTTAAATAAAACTATTAAACACAGGGCTAAATAACACACTAGAGAAAAATCTGTGTTTTTCATTGCAGTTGCCTTGAACTAATAGAGATAAAAGGAAATGAAGTCTAGGTTAAGAACAGGTGCACCAAGTATATAGTGGCTGAAATAGTTCACTTATACAGCTAACATGGAGAAAGTGCAGTGATCAATACTAGAATTGCTTGGAAAACAACTTAGTATTGTGGGGAAAATTGTTATTAAAGTGGTATTATTTAAATGTTCCTTTGAAAGCAGGTTATATATTGCTGGGAATCTGTATTATTTTCATAATAAGAAATGGAAATTTCAAGAGAACAGCTGAAATAACTATATACTCAACTTCTTTGCTTGTTTTATATGAAACAAACAAAAAAACAAAGCATACTTCAGTGTTTAAGTTTTAGCTCTTCCACTTGATAGCAATGTGACTTTGGATAAGTCACAACCTCATTTTTTTAAATCTGTAAAATGAAAATAATAACAATGCCTACATAACAGGGTTGTGAGAAATAAATGAAAGCATGCATATTTGCATATGGTAATGTTAGCTGTTTTTATTATGATGCTGGTAATAAGATTATTATATTATTTTTTACCTTTTTTGATCTCTTTGGTTAAAAGTGAATTTTTGTGTTTATATTCAGTCTGGCGTGATGCATATTGACACCTCCCACTAAGTGTAATGTTTTGGGTATATTGGTAAATTATGTTAGAGTTAAGCAGTGTCATCCTCTAAGACAGCAGTCCCCAACCTTTTGGGCGCCAGGGGACTGTTTTCATGGGAGACAATTTTTCCCCGGGGTGGGGTGTGGTTCAGGCAGTAATGCTAGCCTGGGGAGTGATGGGAAACGGGAGATGAAGCTTTGCTCACTTGCCTGACACTCACCTCCTGCTGTGTGGTCTGGTTCCTAACAGGCCTTGGACTGGTACCGGTCTGTGGCCTGGGGGTTGGAGACCCCTGCTTTAGGACATAAAGGCCAAAATAATGAATGTAAATTAAAAAAAAAACAACAAAACAGACCCCCGAAGAGGGAGTCAAGAGATTTTATTTCTGATGTTATTTCTATTTTTAACTAGTTCTGCCTTCTTGAGCAAATTGTGAAATTTCTTCCATAAAACAAAGGACTTAGACCAGATGCTTGTTCATGTTCCTTTCTACTTCAGAATGTTATGGCTCTTAATCATTGACTGTCAGGGCAGTCAGGGGAGAATATTTATAGGGTTTTAGAACTTAGATTGGGTGATTTTAAGGCAGATCTTACAAGATGGGGAACTGGTTGGGATTGGGCAAGTTGATGACATGATAGCATTGGATTGGTTGTATAGCTATTCGGGGTCTTGAAGCAAGCTTTTATGAACAAGATGTTAGTCTTGATATTAAGCTATTTTGGTTAGTTCTCAGCCTTATTGTCTAGGGGTTGTGAAGTTGGATTTTCCTAAGATAACAAAGCTGCTATGTGATTTTGATCCCTTCTTCTTCTCTTTTTTCCCCCTCCCCTCTCTTGTTTTTCACAAGATGGAATAACTTCCTCTGTAGAGCCTTGGATCTCGTTAAAATGCAGATTCTGATACAGCAGGTCTGGGATGTGGCCTGTGAGTCTGCAGTTCTAGCAAGCTCCCAGACAAGGCCCTGCTGCTAGTGTATCGCCTACACCTTGGGGATCAAAAGTCTATCCATACCACCATACTTGCTGAGCAGCAGTCCTGTGTAACATCCTCATGACTTAGATCTTGGGCTCTGAATTAAGTATTCTCATGTTCCCAATCTTGAACTTAGTCTTCAGATAAATATGTCGTTATTGGTGTTGCTGATTCCTGTTAGGCATGACCTCACATTCCTATGTGTGACCATGACTGTTTCTGCAGCTTCCTTTTACTAGTGTGGCTTTCTGCTTTTACCAGTTTGCAGGTCTACTCCACGTTCTGACTTCTGACCTGGATTGACCTGGACTAAATCCTTTTACTCAGCTGACCCAGAGCATTTGGGTTGCTAGTTCAGGACTCTTGTTTGAGCCCATTGCTATACATTAATAACAAAAGTTAATTTTCCAACAAATGTTATTGGAAATTACTGGGTATTATTCACATTTCCTTCTAGTGTCTTTATCGTACATTATTTCTTTAATTATATTTTGTGATCCTTGCTATGTCCAGAAGATCTTGTAGTCTCCATCTCAGTAGGCATCTCTGCTTCAGGATGTAATGACTGACTCCATTTTCAAGGAGTTCCCTAGCCAATTAAATGGAAATGAGAGGCATATTTGGTCAGCACTAGAAGTTAAGCTTATTTTTCCCCCTTGTCCAATTTATTTTCCACAAGTATTTCTTTGAGAAACTGAAGTGCTGATTGCTTGAAGATCTTCGTTGGAGGCCCCTGATGGTGGTGGTGGTGGTGATGTGAGGAGGATCTGGCCTCTTTCATGTCTCATGTGCCTTATCAGTTCAGGCAGAATGATGCCAGTAGACACTGCCTTTAGAAAAGTATTTTTTTTTCTAGGCATCCTTGTAAGATAGAATTCAACAGTCTTATACAGTGGACGTAAAAATGAGGGTAGGTGCTTCATATAATAGATATAATTGTTTGAAAAGGAGAGGAAACAGTAAAAGGTCTTTAAATTAACTACAAAAAACTAGCAAGTTCCAGGCTGATTTCTATTATGGTTTCATGTTACAGTATAGTTTAATTTGCAATAGTATAAGCTGAATACCTAATACTTGTTTTTGTATATTCTTTTCTAAAAAAATTATTTATTTTTTACTGTGTTGGGTCCTCATTGCTGCACATGGGCTTTCTCTAGTTGCGGCGAGCGGGGGCTACTCTTCGTTGCGGTGCGCGGGCTTCTCATTGCCGTGGCTTTTCTTGTTGCGGAGCACCGGCTCTAGGCGCGAGGGCTTCAGTAGTTGTGGTGCGCGGGCTTCAGTAGTTGTGGCTCACGGGCTCTAGAGCTCAGGCTCAGTAGTTGTGGCACATGGGCTAAGTTGCTCCACAGCATGTGGGATTCTTCCTAAACCAGGGCTTGAACCCATGTCCTCTGCATTGGCAGGCAGATTCTTAACCACTGCACCACCAGGGAAGTTCCTAAATACCTTAAACTGAATACCTTACCTAAATATCCATTATGATGACTCCAGTTTTCATTTCGCTTTTTTTACTACTATTAAATTCTTACAACTAAATTATAATGCAAATTAAAGTACAGCAAAATTTTGATAGTGTTAATGTTCACCCAGAGCTACATTCTTTCAGTTTTGTATTACATAAAAAATTAATAGCCCATAAAAAATATGGCACAGAGTCGGGGGGACCTTCAAGATGGCAGAGGAGTAAGACGTGGAGATCACCTTCCTCCTCACAAATACATCAAAAATACATCTACATGTAGAACAACTCCTACAGAACACCTACTGAATGCTGGCAGAAGACCTCAGACTTCCCAAAAGGCAAGAAACTCCCCACATACCTGGGTAGGGCAAAAGAAAAAAGGAAAAACAGAGACAAAAGAATAAGGATGGGACCTGCTCCTCTGGGAGGGAGCTGTGAAGGAGGAAAAGTTTCCACACACTAGGAAGCCCCGTCACCAGTGGAGACGGGGGTGTGGATGGCAGGAAGCTTTGGAGCCACAGAGGAGAGCGCAGCAACAGGGGTGCAAAGGGCAAAGCAGAGAGATTCCCACACAGAGGACCACTGCTGAGCAGCACTCACCAGCCTGAGCGGCTTGTCTGCTCACCCACTGAGGCAGGTGGGGGGCTGGGAGCTGAGGCTCAGGCTTCGGAGTTCAGATCCCAGGGAGAGGACTGGGGTTGGCTGCGTGAACATAGCCTGAAGGGGGTTAGTGCGCCACAGCTAGCCGGGAGGGAGTCCAGGAAAAAGTCTGGAACTGCCTAAGAGGCAAGAGACCATTGTTTTAGGGTGCGCGAGGAAAGGGGATTCAGAGCATTGCCTAAACTAGTTCCAGAGGTGGGTGTGAGCCACAGCTATCAGTGCGGATACCAGAGATAGGCATGAAACATTAAGGCAGCTGCTGCAGCCACCAATAAGCCTGCACAGGTCACTGTCCACACCTCCCCTCCCAGGAGCTGTGCAGCCCGCCACTGCCAGGGTCCTGTGTTCCAGGGAAGACTTCCCCAGGAGAACGCACGGCACGCCTCAGGCTGTTGCAATGTCATGCTGTCCTCTGCCGCCGCAGCCTTGCCCAACATTCTGTACCCCTCCTTCCGCCTGGCCTGAGTGAGTCAGAGCCCCCAGTCAGCGGCTACATTAACCCCGTCCTGTCTGGGTGGGGAAGAGACGCCCTCAGGTGACCTACACGCAGAGGCGGGGTCAAATCCAAAGCTGAACCTCAGGAGCTGTGCGAACAAAGAAGAGAAAGGGAAATTTCTCCCAGCAGCCTTAGGAGCAGCGGATTAAATCTCCACAATCAACTTGATGTACCCTGCATCTCTGGAATACCTGAATAGACAACGAATGATCCCAAAATTGAGGCAGTGGATTTTGGGAGCAGCTGAAGGCTTGGGGTTTGCTTTCTGCATCTCATTTGTTTCTGGTTTTATGTTTATCTTAGTTTAGTATTTAGAGCTTATTATCATTTGTACATTTGTTTAATGGTTTGGTTGCTCTCTTGCTTTTTTTTTTATATATATAATAGTTTTATTTTTTCCTTTTTTCTCTTTCTGTGAGTGTGTATGTGTATGCTTCTATGTGTGATTTTATCTGTATACCTTTGCTTTTACCATTTTTCCTAGGGTTCTGTCTGTCCATTTTTTCACTTTTTAAAAAAATTATACTTTTTAGCACTTTTATCATTGGTGGATTTGTTCTTTGGTTGCTCTGTTATTTCCTTCTTTCTTTTCTTTTTTTAATTACTTTTTTATGTTTTTATTTTTAATAATTTTTTTTTATTTTAATAACTATTTTATTTTTCTTCTTTCTTTCTTTTTTTTTTTCTGCCTTTTCTTCTGAGCTGTGTGGCTGACAGGGTCTTGGTGCTCCGGCTGGGTGTCAGGCCTGAGCCTCTGAGGTGGGAGAGACAAGTTCAGGACATTGGTCTACCAGAGACCTCTCAGCCCCACATAATATCAAATGGCAAAAGCTCTGCCAGAGAGCTCCATCTCAATGCTAAGACCCAGTTCCACTCAATGAGCAGCAAGCTACAGTGATGGACACCCTATGCCAAGCAACTACCAAGTCAGGGACACAACCCCACCCATTAGTAGAGAAAAAGCCTAAAGTCATAATAAGTTCCCAGAAACCTCAAAACACGCCACCAGACGTGGTCCTATCCACCAGAACACAGGTACCAGCGCCCTCCACCAGGAAGCCTACACAACCCACTGAACCAACCTTAGCCACTGGGGGCAGACACCAAAAACAACGGAACTCTAAACCTGCAGCCTGTGAGAAGGAGATGCCAAACACAGTAAGTCAAGCAAAATGAGAGACAGAAATACACAGCAGATGAAGGAGCAAGGTAAAAACCTACCAGACCAAACGACTGAAGAGAAAATAGGCAGTCTAATTGAAAAAGAATTCAGAGTAATGATAGTAAAGATGATACAAACCTTGGAAATAGAATGGAGAAACTACAAGAAATGTTTAGCAAGGACCTAGAAGAACTAAATAGCAAACAAACAATGAACAATACAATAAATGAAATTAAACATTTTCTAGTAGGAATCCATAGTAGAATAACTGAGGCAGAGGAACGGATAAGTGACCTGGAAGATAAAATAGTGGAAATAACTACTGCAGAGCAGAATAAAGAAAAAAAAAATGAAAAGAATTGAGGACAGTCTCAGAGACCTCTGGGACAACATTTAAACACACCAACATTAAACTTATAGGGGTCCCAGAAGAAGAAGAGAAAAAGAAAGGCACTGAGAAAATATTTGAAGATTTTATAGTTGAAAGCTTCCCTAATATGGGAGAGGAAATAGTCAAGTTCTGGAAGCTCAGAGAGTCCCATACAGGATAAATCGAAGGAGAAACACACCAAGACATATATTAATCAAACTATTAAAAATTGAATACAAAGAAAAAATATTAGAAGTAGCAAGGGAAAAGCAACAAATAACATACAAGGGAATCCCCATAAAGTTAACAGCTGATCTTTCAGCAGAAACTCTGCAAGCCATAAGGGAGTGGCAGGACATATTTACAGTGATGAAAGGGAAAAACCTGCAACCAAGATTACTCTACCCAACAAGGATCTCATTCAGATTTGATGGAGAAATTAAAACCTTTACAGACAAGCAAAAGCTAAGAGAGGGCTTCCCTGGTGGCGCAGTGGTTGAGAGTCCGCCCGCCAACTCAGGGGACCCGGGTTAGTGCCCCGGTCCACGAGGATCCCACTTGCCGCGGAGTGGCTGGGCCCGTGGGCCATGGCCGCTGAGCCTGCGCATCCGGAGCCTGTGCTCCGCGACGGGAGAGGCTACAGCAGTGAAAGGCCTGCGTACCGCAAAAAAAAAAAAAAAATTAAAAAAAAGAAAAAAAAAAGCTAAGAGAATTCAGCACCACCAAACAAGCCTTACAACAAATGCTAAAGGAACTTCTCTAGGCAGGAAACACAAGAAAAGGAAAAGAACTTCAATAACAAACCCAAAACAGTTAAGAAAATAGTAATAGGAATATACATATCAATAACTACCTTAAATGTAAATTGATTACGTTCTCCAATCAAAATACATAGACTGGCTGAATGGATACAAAAACAAGACCTGTATATATGCTGTCTACAAAAGACCCACTTCAGACCTAGGGACACATGAGACTGAAAGTAAGAAGATGGAAAAAGATATTCCATGCAAATGGAAATCAAAAGGAAGCTGGAGTAGCAATTCTCATTTTAGAAAAAATAGGCTTTAAAATAAAGACTGTTACAGGAGACAAAGAAGGAGACTATATAAAGGTCAAGGGATCAATCCAAGAAGGAGATATAACAGTTGTAAATATTCATGCACCCAACATAGGAGCACCTCAATACATAAGGCAACTGCTAATAGGCATAAAAGGGGAAATCGACAGTAACACAATCATAGTAGGAGACTTTAACACCCCACTTTCACCAATGGACATATCATTCCAAAATGAAAATAAATAAGGAAACACAAGCTTTAAATGATATATTAAGCAAGATGGACTTAATAGATATTTATAGGACATTCCATCCAAAAACAACAGAATAAACTTTCTTCTCAAGTGCTCATGGAACATTCTCAGGATAGGTCATATCTTGGGTCACAAATCAAGCCTTGGAAATTAAAAAAAAATTGAAATCGTATCAGGTATCTTTTCCAACCACAATGCTATGAGACTACATATCAATTACAGGAAGAAATTTGTAAAAACTACAAACACATGGAGGCCAAACAATACGCTACTAACTAACTAAGAAATCACTGAAGAAAACCAGGGGGAAATCAAAAAGTACCTAGAAACAAATGGCAATGAAAACACTATGACCCAAGACATATGGGATGCAGCAAAAGCAGTTCTAAGAGGGAAGTTTATAGACATACAATCCTACCTCAAAAAACAAGAAACATCTCAAATAAACAACCTAACCTTACACCTAAAGCAATTAGAGAAAGAAGAACAAAAAAACCCCAAAGTTAGCAGAAAGAAAGAAGTCATAAACATCAGATCAGAAATAAAGGAAAAAGAAATGAAGGAAACAATGGCAAAGATCAATAAAACTAAAAGCTGGTTCTTTGAGACGATAAACAAAATTGATAAACCATTAGCCAGACTCATCAAGAAAAAAGAGAGAAGCCTCAAATCAATAGAATTAGCAATGAAAAAGGAGAAGTAACAATTGACACTGCCAAAATGCAAAGGATCATGAGAGATTATTACAAGCAACTGTATGCCAACAAAATGGGCAACCTGGAAGTAATGGACAGATTCTTAGAAAAGCACACTGTTCCTAAACTGAACCAGGAAGAAGTAGAAAATATGAACAGACCAATCAAAAGCACTGAAATTGAAACTGTGATTAAAAATCTTCCAACAAACAAAAGCCCAGGACCAGATGGCTTCACAGGTGAATTCTATCAAACATTTGGACTAGAGCTAACACCTATCCTTCTCAAACTCTTCCAAAATATAGCAGAGGAACACTGCCAAACTCATTCTACAAGGCCACCATCACCCGGATACCAAAACCAGACAAAGATGTCACAAAGAAAGAAAACTACAGGCCAGTGTCACTGATAAACATAGATGCAGAAATCCTTAACAAAATACTAGCAAACAGAATCTAACAGCACATTAAAAGGATCATACACCATGATCAAGTGGGGTTTATCCTAGGAATGGAGGGATTTTTCAATATACACAAGTCAATCAATGTGATAAACCTTTAACAAATTGAAGGAGAAAAACTATATGATCATTTCAATAGATGCAGAAAAAGCTTTTGACAAAATTCAACACCTATTTATGATAAAAAGCCTCCAGAAAGTAGGCATAGAGGGAACTTATGTCAACATAATATAGGCCATATATGACAAACCACAGCCAACATCGTTCTCAGTGGTGAAAAACTGAAACCATTTCCACTAAGATCAGGAACTGGACAGGGTTGCCTACCCTCACCACTATTATTCAACATAGTTTTGGAAGTTTTAGCCACAGCAGTCAGAGGAGAAAAAGAAATAAAAGGAATCCAAATTGGAAAAGAAGAAGTAAACCTGTCACTGTTTGCAGATGACATGATAATATACATAGAGAATCCTATAGACTCTACCAAAAAACTACTAGAGCTAATCAATGAATTTGGTAACGCAGCAGGATACAAAATTCATGCCCAGCAATTTCCTGCATTCGTATACCATAATGATAAAAAAATCTGAAAGAGAAACTAAGGAAACACTCCCATTTACCACTGCAACCAGAAGAATGAAATACCTAGGAATAAACCTACCTAAGGAGACAAAAGACCTGTATGCAGAAAATTATAAGACACTGATGAAAGAAATTAAAGGTGATACAAATAGATGGAGAGATATACCATGTTCTTGGATTGGAAGAATCAACGTTGTGAAAATGACTCTACTACCCAAAGCAATCTACAGATTCAGTGCAATCCCTATCAAACTACCACTGGCATATTTCACTGAACTAGAACAAAAAATTTCACAATTTGTATGGAAACACAAAAGACCCCGAATAGCCAAACCAATCTTGAGAATGCAAAATGGAGCTGGAGGAGTCAGGCTCCCTGACTTCAGACTATACTACAAAGCTACAGTAATCAAGATAGTATGGTACTGGCACAAAATCAGGAATATAGATCAGTGGAACAGAAAGTAAGCCCAGAGATAAACCTGTGCACCTATGGTCGCCTTATCTTTGATAAAGGAGGCAAGAATACACAATGGAGTAAAGACAGCCTCTTCAATAAGTGGTGTTGGGAAAACTGGACAGCTACATGTAAAAGAATGAAATTAGAACACTCCCTAACACCATACACAAAAATAAACTCAGAATGGATTGAAGACCTAAATGTAAGGCCAGACACTATAAAACTCTTAGAGGAAAACATAGGCAGAACACTCTATGACATAAATCACAGCAAGATCCATTTTGATCCACCTCCTAGAGAAATGGAAATAAACCCAAAATTAAACAAATGGGACTGAATGAAACTTAAAAGCTTTTGCACAGCAAAGGAAATCATAAACAAGACAAAAAGCCAACCCACAGAATGGGAGAAAATATTTGCAAACGAAGCAACTGACAAAGGATTAATCTCCAAAATATACAAGCAGCTTATGCTGCTCAGTATCAAAAATAGAAACAACCTAATCCAAATAAGGACAGAAATCCTAAATAGACATTTCTCCGAGGAAGATATACAGATTGCCAACAAACACATGAAAGGATGCTCAACATCACTAATCATTAGAGAAATGGAAATCAAAACTACAATGAGGTATCACCCCACCCTGGTCATAATGGCCATCATCAAAAAATCTACAAACAATAAATGCTGGAGAGGGTGTGGAGAAAAGGGAACCCTCTTGCACTGTTGGTGGGAATGTTAATTGATACAGCCACTATGGAGAACAGTATGGAGGTTCCTTAAAAAACTGAAAATAGAACTACCATACCACCCAGCAATCCCGCTACTGGGCATATACCCTGAGAAAAACATAATTCAAAAAGAGACAGGTACCACAATGTTCACTGCTGCACTATTTACAATAACCAGGACATGGAAGCAACCTAAGTGTCCTTTGACAGATGAATGGATAAAGAAGATGGTGGCACATATATACAATGGAATTCTACTCAGCCATAAAAAGAAACGAAATTTAGTTATTTATAGTGAGGTGGATGCACCTAGAATCTGTCATACAGAGTGAAGTAAGTCAGAAAGAGAAGAACAAATACCATATGCTAACACGTATATATGGAATCTAAAAAAAGGTTCTGAAGAACCTAGGGGCAGGACAGGAATAAAGACAGAGGTGTAGAGAATACATTTGTTTACTAGGTGAGGGGGAAGGGTAAGCTGGGATGAAGTCAGAAAGTGGCATGGACATATATACACTACCAAATGTAAAATAGATAGCTAGTGGGAAGCAGCCCCACAGCACAGGGAGATCAGCTCGGTGCTTTGTGTCCACCTAGAGGGGTGGAATAGGGAGGGTGGTAGGAGATGCAAGAGTGAGGAGATATAGGGATATATGTATATGTATAGCTGATTCACTTTGTTATACAGCAGAAATTAACACATCATTGTAAAGCAATTATACTCCAATAAAGATTTTTAAAAAAGAAAATATGGCAGAGTTAAGCTACACTTAGAGTAGACAGGAAACAATTTAAGCCATACTAGATGGTTTGAATAGTGTTCTGCTTGTATACATTTAGTACTGAAAGAATGCCTATTATAGTGTTCCAATTCTATAATTAAATGTATGTATTAGAATGTAGGTTAATTTGTGTTTTAATATCTTCATTATAACATGGGTATGCTAACCTAATATGCAACCTATGCTTCTTAGTGATAGAGTTGATTCTGCCCCTAAGGGTCTTGAGTTTGCTTTGTCTCCCCACAGAGATTGCATGTTTTTTGGGAATGTTTGACAGTTGGCCATAATTAGACTTGGAGGTTGTTAGTGACATTAAGGTTAGTTCTGAATAGTCATGCTTCAGAAATAATTACTCATTTTGGTTATAAAGTTGTATTGAAGACCTGTTAGCATCACTCCTGTGTAGTTCAGGGTCATATTTTAGTTGACCTTTTCTCCCTCTTCCACCCTAAGTAATGCTCGTTTATCTGGCTTGTTTAGAGAAAGTGGTAATCTTGGTTTCCTATGGCTTCTGCACATAGACACTAAACTATGTATACCAACCAAAGGGTACTTTAATATCACATTTACAGCTCAAATTCCATTCAGTTATGTTTCTGCTGTTTCTTAATTACTGATTTTTAAAATTACAGATTTAAAATCACTATGTGGGGCTTATCCATCCTTGCATTGATCAGGAGGATTCTGATTAACAGTTAAACAAAATTCCTTGATTTCTAATTTTCTAACCAGTCCTAGGCTAAGTGCAAGAGGAGATTCAAAAATTTAAGGGTGGAGAAAGGAATACAATAAGTAGTTAATATACAGTGTGCCAGTGCTATACTTAAAATATTTCATTTAAGTCTCACTACAATCCTGTGAGGTTAAATTTTCCCCAGCTTTACAGGTTAGAAGTCCTAGCTCAGAGAGAGCCCAAATCCACAGTGTTGTGAAGGACATAGCTGTGATTGCAGCCAAGGTCTATCTGTTTTCTCCACCCATGTTCTTTCCACAACCTCCTAGGTATTATGACAGTGTCTATCCAGGAGCTTCCTTACACTCTGGGGGATGAGGAGGAGGAATGATGGAGAGCAGGGAGACCTCTTTACTTGATTGAACCTTGGGATTAACATTATTCACTAGAGTAAAAGATGGCTTCTAAAAAATGTGATTGGATTCCATACAAGAAAGTTTTGTCAGTTATGATTTTATTGTATGTAGGTCTTCACAGAAGGCAGTTTACAGAAGGCAGGACAGCTTTGGAGCAAATCACCAAAGTCTGATGGTATAGTGTAGAAAATGGCAAAAACGTCTCTGCCCTGTTTTACTTAGCCAGTGATGTAGAGTTCAGTGCATTCTGATGAGAAGAAAATTAGCTAGCATTCATTGTCTACAAACTCTATACTGTCAGAAGTATTTCCACTTTTTTTCTGGTTGAGAATATTTTTATTCTTAGTGTTAGCTTACTTTGCTACTTCATAGTTAATTGTGATTTTTATCGATTAACATTCAAGACTTCCTCTGTTCAAGCTTACCCTATAAAGTGTTATCAGGGCAATTTATAATTAGTAGTATTAACATTCATATTAAATGCATTACTGAACTCTGCCAAGACAAGAAATACAGACCAGGATTTATCAAAGTGCAAATGATAAAGGAAAATGGTTTGTTTCCATCTTTCTAAATGCTGAATAGCTTGAAAGTATTATTTCTGTAGGACTTGTGTTGAATAACATATGACACAGCAAAATGCCTCATGTCACATGCTTTTAATCACTGTAATAACAAGACATAATAAAATTAAGTATTTCTTGTAAAGATTGGGAATGGTGTATAGTGAAGTTCTTTTCCCCCTCCATGTAATTCAATTAATATTTAACTAAGATGCTATCATTTAAGTCTTAGAAGTTTGGAATTGAAAATTTTTACTTGTAATATAAGTATGAAATAATGACTCTGGGTTTCTCTTCAGAAATCTTATGTGTTCAGATTAGTATTATCCTTTATAAAGTAACTCACTTGTAAGCTATATACATTTATTCTAGTGATCAAATCATTTTTAAATCATATCCTTTTATGATTTCATTCAGATCCTCCTTTATGAGCAATAGAAGAAGAGAACAGAACAGATTAAAATAGAAGAATAGAACAAGTTGAATTACTACATGGTCACAGCTTAGGGTATTGATCAGTGAGTCTTACCTAACTTTATCTGCTCTGATGAATCACCTTATTCATTGCAGCTGATTCCGAGTAATTGTTGGCAAATTTTAGATATCAGAGGATATTAATTCCATTTGTTGAATAAATATTTATTGAGTGCTCACTGTTTTCCTGGCACTATTGGTACTGGGGTTATAACAGTGAATATAACAACTACTGTTGAGAAATTTAAATAACTGTGTCATTTCTGAATGCATTTTTTTTCATAAAGGGAGTTCCAGAAACTTTTTAGAAACACTAGAATTATTAGAATACAGCTCTGACCTCACAGAAACATACATTCATGCTATATTATGGGAAGGGACTCTACTAGACTATAAATAAGAAAGGAAACTGAAATAGCTAATTGAGTGATTGGTATTTATAAGGTCAACTCATGAAACATAAACCAGATTTAATATCTTTAAATAGATTTTATTGGCCATGCTCCTTCCTTAAAGGTCACTGGAAGAACTTAATACCTTTTTATTAAAAATAAAATGGGAACAGTTGAATGGCCTTTTCACATCTTATTTGGATTAGTTGAAGAGGCAAATTTTACTTCATTTTTAAGAAGTTGTGCTATTTTATATTTGCCACTTCATATTTTACATTTAAAATACGTTTCTTACCCAACTTGCCATGGAGAAACATAGACTTAAGAAGTTGAGGGTTCAGATGAACTGTGATAATAAATTGGAGTTAAGTAAGGAAAAGTATACATATATGTATATATACATGTACATATAATTTTGGAGCAATCTGTTGTTTGAAGCAGAAAATGACAACAGGGATTAAGGGCTCTTAACTCTTCTTAGCCAAGCATTTTTATGAGGTTTCATGGTATAGGACAAAGAGCACACATATAGTTTGTCTTTAGAGAAGCCCGTGGTCAAATTTAGACTGCCATTTAATAACTTCTTTGTGCTTCAATTTAATGCCAACCTCCTTCCTTTGTCAGGAAGATGAAATGGGACAATGTATTTAAAGTATCTGGTACAATGCAAAGTAGTATGCATGCAAAATTTCCCTTTCTCATTTTAAGAATTTATACAGTAAAGAAAATCATGGTTTAAGTTTTGTTTTTTTGTTTTGGAAGGAGATGTTGGTGATCTTGAAGATGCTCAAAGTGCTGAGTCATGTATAGTGTATTTGAACCTTTTAACTATAAAAGTTATTGGGTATCCATTCTAAAGTTAGTAAGGTAAGTTTTTCAACTTGTCTAATCATGAAAGTCTGAAGAGGTGGGACTAGATGATTAAATCAAGTTGGATGGGAGCAGCAGGAGATAGCATAGCCTGTGAGAATATTGTAAACTGGTCATCAGAAGTTTCCTGAAAACAAACTTTTTAGGAAAACTATTTTTGTCAGCTTCTCTCCATGTTTTCCCTTTTCTTACCAAACTTTCACTGCTATTTACTATGTACTAGATATGGTCCCTGTTGTAGATCGGCTTCCAGTGTAGCATAGCACATTAATCAACTAGTGAAAATAAAATGTATTGTCATAAGCAAGAACAGTACTTAAGGTATTTACAGAGTGCTGTAAGAATGCAGAATATGGAACAATTAACTCTGCCTGTGGAATTGAAGAAGGCCTCCCCCAATCATGTGGGTCACACAGTTCAATTAAATAAACATTTGGATTGTGAACCTCCTAGTACAAGCATTAGGGATACAAAGGTGAGAATATATTAGAATAATTTGTCCCTTCTATAGTAGTATCCTTCTAGTTTTTATCAGTGGAGGAGTAAAAGGGAATTTTAAGATGAAGAACTTATCATCCCAAGTTAATGATTTAATTTAAATTTCAAAGTTGCTTGAAAATACGTTGTATCATAATATAGATGATAAACATATAATTATTATACTCTGGGAAACCTTGATATCTTAACACCTCAGAAATTAATGTTTTAATAATTAACTGATAAACCGCAGATGTGGTTTGCATATATTTTGTATGTTCATATACAAGGCTATCTCTTTGCTTTTCCATGCCTTCCTGGTCTGTACCCTTCCTGCCCTCCTCACCTTCTCTATATGCAAGTATAAGGACTATCCAAACCTCATGAAACTGTGGGGCTTTTTGACCCTCTACAATGCAAGGGCTTCAGATTCTTCTTAGTTCCTGATCATTTTGTTGGAGAATATGTTAGCTCAGGGATTTTGGTTATTCAACTGCTTCTTCGTACATACTTTCTTATTAGTTTATTAGCCTCTGCACTTAACAGTTTTCAAAAACTTAGGCTTAAGAGACTAACGCTTTCAGAGATTTTCCTGACTGAAAAATCACAGTTCTTAATGTCCTATGTCTATAAAATTAGCTGTTTACCATTAGCTCAGGCAGAAGATTCTAAAGTTGCAGTCTTTAGAACTGGTGAATCTCACCCTGCTCCATTCCCGAAGTTAGAGAATCATGAATAAAACGCAGACAGAAGATACTGGTTGATTCTTTCCTTGGGCTAAGATTCTACTTTCACATTTTTTGTGTATTTCTCTGCTACAATCCAAGACCTATAGAAAAATGAAAGGGTGCAGCATACTTTATGTTTTAACTTTGTGTCAATATGCATCATTGAGTGCTACGTACAGTACTTAAGAAAAAAATCAATATATGTTATTCCAGGCAATTGCGATTTTTAGAGACATTAATGTAGCTGCACATGAAGCTGATTATTGTTTAAGCTGTTTGTAAATATCATATGTCCATGATGGGTTTGAAATCTTGTATATAAGTAGATCAAATGCTACATTATTAGATACTAGAGTTTTTATATAGCTTTTGAAAATTAAGTTGTATTATTTCAAGAGGAAATTGTCTATTTGAATCCCATAGTTTGAGATGGTCTCTTTATAATTTAGGACAAATGGATCTTTCTATTGAATATTTTGTAACCTAAAAAAAATATTTTGACCAATTTGATCTTTTTAAAATGAATGGAATTTACTACTTACTTTAAAAACGGTTTAGAAAACAAATTCCCAATGGATAAAATAGCTAAGTGGGAAACTTTATTTTTTTAACATTATAAAAAGCTTAGAAGAAAATTGCAGTAACTATATGTATAACCTTGGGGTTATCAAAAACCATTTTATTTATTATTTTTAAATAAATTTATATATTTATTTGTGGCTGCTTTGGGTCTTTTTTGCTGCGCGTGGACTTTCTCTAGTTGCGGTGAGCAGGGGCCACTCTTCATTGTGGTGCGTGGGCTTCTCATTGCGATGGCTTCTCTTGTTGTGGGCCCCAGACTGCACAGGCTTCAGTAGTTGTGGCATGTGGGCTCAGTAGTTGTGGCTCGTGGGCTCTAGAGCGCAGGCTCAGGAGTTGTGGCACACAGGCTTAGTTGCTCCGCGGCATGTGGGATCTTTCCGGACCAAGCCCCTATCAAAAACCTTTTTATGTGGCATTTATGTTCGTAAAATTGCTATGGCCAGTATGCTAGTCTAAAGCCAAGTTATTTGAAATCTCTTTATGTTTAGGGGAAGTAAGGTAAAGATCTACACATTCAGATGTTAAGTGCTCAAGAATGTGGCCCCTCTGGGGGCTTCCTTGGTGGCGCAGTGGTTGAGAGTCCGCCTGCCGATGCAGGGGACACGGGTTTGTGCCCCTGTCTGGGAAGATCCTGCCGCGGAGCGGCTGGGCCCGTGAGCCATGGCCGCTGAGCCTGCGCGTCCGGAGCCTGTGTTCCACAACGGGAGAGGCCACAACAGTGAGAGGCCCGCGTACCGCAAAAAAAAATAATAGTAATAAATCAATACTACTTCTTTTCGTGACATTACTGAATGCAGAGTTGGGAAGATATGTATTGTAACATGCTATTACATAGTATTTCCAATGTACAGATATATAGGTATAAATAAACTCAAAAGTATATATAATAGTAGAATGTAGTAAAATAATTAGGAAGTGATGAGGCTTGATTATTTATTACCATTGTTTTTAATAATTAGTTGTAATTTAATTTGCAGTTATGGCTGTGTTTCACAACCAGTCCCAAAATTCCTGACAATTTCACAGTTGAATCTCTCCAGCCAGTTCTAACTGGTTCTAGCACACTCCTGGTTATATCTGTGTATATCTGTGTTTTGCAGTATTGTTTGTGATGGTTAAAATAGGGAGCAAATTATATACCCACTGATGGGGGGCTAGTGGAATAAGTTGTAGTATAGCAAAAGAAAGAGCCATCACTTTTAGTGATTTCCCTGTGTGTTGTTAAATGAGAGGAGCTAAATGCAAGCACAGGTCTGTCATGATCCCATTTTTATAAAACGAGCAAGGGCAGACTCTTCTCTCATTCTTGCCTATATGTTTGATTATATAAACATGGAAAATGTGTGGTTATGAGTACAGAAGAGGGCAAGAGGATGAGGTAAGAAAAAAAAGGACTTACGTCCATGAGAAAAACAATATGTATGTTATGATCCTATATGTGGTAAATTTTATGTGTTTATGTGATATATACACACTAAAAAAATATACACATTAAAAAGTGTACGCATTAAAAAATATATACACGGTAAAAAATGCCTGAAAAGAATGCATCAAAATGTTAATGTACCAAATGTACCAAAACATACCAAAATGTTAATGATACCTTTTTTAGGGTGATAGAATGTTATCTTTTTTTTTTTAATCTGGAAAGAAATTATTTTAATTGAGGGAGAGAATCAAAATCCTATGGTCCTTTCTATGGATTTAAATTTATAATAAAATTATCCTGTGAAAGGGCATACTAGGGTCAGTGTGTCAATAAAATTTACCCTTTAGTGATATAATTTCTTCACCTAAACCTTCATGTGTATCACTTCAAAAAAAATCTTAGTATATAGTATCTTGTTTCATGAGACATGTGTATAAGTTTTAGAACTGTATTAGGAACTTCCCTGATGACGCAGAGGTTAAGAATCTGCCTGCCAATGCAGGGGACACGGGTTCGAGCTCTGGTCTGGGAAGGTCCCACATGCCACGGAACAACGAAGCCCCTGTGCCACAACTACTGAGCCTGCGCTCTATAGAGCACGCAAGCCACAACTACTGAGCCCGTTTGCCACAACTACTGAAGCCCACGTGCCTAGAGCCTGTGCTTTGCAACAAAAGAAGCCACCACAATGAGAAGTGCGCGCTGCAACAAAGAGGAGTCCCCGCTCGCCACAACTTAGAGAAAGCCCGGGCACATCAACAAAGACCAAATGCAGCCAAAAATAAAATAAATTAAAAATAAATTTAAAAAAATAACTATATTAAGTATGTGTGCATATATGTATATATATTTATGACTTAACATCTTCCTGGATTTCAGTTGTTACCTTCATATTTAGATGGCAATTCATTATTTGAAATTGCTAGTAAGTTTAGAGATTGCAATGCAGGAGTTCCCTGTTCTGTGAGCCCCACAGGGGGATTAAATTTTCCTGTCCTTTGTCTTTTAAGGAACTCACCACTCTACCTTGTTATTCATATATATATATAAAATGTAATCTTATTCAAAACCTTACCTTTCTTCCTAATCTGTAGGCCTTGGTAGCCTGCTAGATGTATGGTCCAGAGTCTTATGCATTCACTGTATATATTAACTGAATGAATAAATAATGATATTCATCTTAGTCCACCAACATGCATGGAAAAATGGTAAAGCTACTTTAGGGATCATCAAAGTCTTGATTAATAATATTTTTGTATGTATTAAAGAGCTTTGAATCATGTAAAGTAAGACGCCCAAATAATACACTTCTGATGTTTTGGTTTGCTGATCAGTTTTCCGCCTTGAATTTCCTCATGGGTCATCTATTTCATGCTTTTAACAGTTACTATTTAACTATCAGTGCTGTTTTGTGATTTCTTAAGAGCCTCTCCATAACACTCAGAAACCTTCTGGGTTTATAGTGCAAATTCAGAAAGCTTATACCTTTGTTAAGTTTATCTCTTTCTATAATACTGTTTATGTCTCACAGAGCAGCTCATTCTTTAGTCTTTGTTAGTAAATAGCACTTCCTTCCTTCATGATAAAGCTGTAATATTTCTCTTCAAGTAACAACTTCTGCTTCATCTTTTTTGTCACTGTTATCTGTTTGACGTAATGTGTTCTGAAATGAAGATGTAGACTGTATTTTTCTAATACAAAATGAATTGTCAGGTAAAAAATCAGGTTGACATGTTTAAACTCATTTTACATACTTGATAACTGATAAGTTTTATTTTACTTTGTGGTGTTTAGATATAGGCAAAATTCAAATGAGAAAAATATGGAAAGGAGAAATTTATATTTTAAAAATTCATTTCATTTTGAACTCTAAACATTATTAGAGTTTTCTGTTATTTTGCATCTTTGTCTTTGGGAACTTGTACTCCATTGTTGATTTCTTTCTCCTCCACGTTTGTATTGGTATTGATGCTTT